>NC_064921.1:769057870-769360901 GCF_023897955.1 Schistocerca gregaria
CCGTCGTACTAATGGGTTTCCAAAGGAGCAAACTCTTCCCAGAACGCTGCTGAGTCTCGTGCCGAAGGTAAACAAATTTAAAAGTATCCGTCGCTATTAATGCGTAAAATGAGAAGCTTAGATTTGGCCTTCTGGAGATTCCCAAAGTTAAGGCAGAAATCCACATTAAATACTAATAGACAGATGATATGTCGACTTAGTAGAAAACTTAACCGCGCCCCCCCTCCCCTTACCGCAAAACTAAATAGTTAATTAAATACGTCTGTTCAGGTACACTCATTAACATGGAACATTAATCCCCGCGGACCGCCAAAACTTAGTACTTAATTAAATACGTCTGTTCAGGTACATGCAGTAACAAAAATTGAGGCGCTCTTTCACACATTCATACACGCACACACACAAACACACACACACACACACACACACACACAGAGAGAGAGAGAGAGAGAGAGAGAGAGAGAGAGAGAGAGAGAGAGAGATTGAGAGAGAGTCAGTAGACATAGGAGGGCGATCTCCCGTCACATAAACTATGGAATGTATATTGTTGTATCGTCATACGTTGCAGCAAGGTGTGTTTGCAAATCGCAGAATATACTGACAAGCATCACCTGAGTCAGAAGTCAACTATCTGTTTCACAGGCATATGTCCTGGGTCTCCCAGAGATACACATCGTTGACCGCCCATTACGTCTTCTTCTTTGGGGAGAAGTGGGAAGAATCACGACGAAACGACAAGAGTAGGTAACCTTCTTTTTTTATGACTGGCTCAGTGCCACGACCACTTACCTGGAGGCCTTCCAGCTTACATCCTCACTGCTCTCTCATGATGCTGTACTCAAGTAGGCTACTTGCGCTACCAGAAGGTCTTCAAACATACGACCCTGCTACCGTCATGAAATACACACACTGTTTAAAAGATGCACCAAATCCACATTTTTGAAGATACAGCTATGGAATTTTTTTCATGCTTTACATGAAATTAACACATTTACTGTTATGTTCCTTGGATTATATGTATTTAAATTTTTATGCAGTTTTACAAATTTTATTTAAAAAAATAACATATGTACATTTTTCAGTAACTATTCAAGAGATTTCTTCAAAATTTTCTCTTTTTAACCTCTTTGCATATAGTAAGCTTCTGTCTTGAGAATTTTCGAGTTTGTCGACTAGGAGAATTTTAATAATTTTTAATTATAATTCTGTAAACATAATATAAAATTCATTTAAAATTCCAGGCACTTTGCCCCATATCTCAGATTGCATTCCGACTTTCAAAATTTACTCTAACGATAACATTTACAGAGTTTATATAAATAAATCTACAAAATTTCATAATTTTATCTTCATGGATTCTTAGAAAAGGTACATAAAGTTAAAAAAAGACATAATTTTCCCCGCCGGAAGGTCGAGCCCTCCCTCGGGCATCGGTGTGAGTGTTGTTCTTAGCATAAGTTAGTTCAAGTAGCGTGTAAGTCTAGGGACCGCATGACCTCAGCAGTTTGGTCCCTTAGGAATTCACACACATGTGAACATAATTTTCAGGGAATGGAATGTAAAGTTCAATGTAACGTTCTTTCTCATGTCACCTCTTCACAGGGTCCCAGGTTTTTACTCAGGGTCCTCTTTCCCTTCCAGGCTTCACTTCTCGTTTCTTTTTTTCTGCCTTCTTTCCTTTACCAGATCTTCAACCAACTTTTCAGTTGCAGAGACGCGCTGTAAATTTATTTTTCTCAAGATGTCTTGAGTGAAATTGCGTATCTTAAAACCCATCCTCTCTAACACCTTCATCCTCCCTACGTTTCCATCATTAAATACAAGAACTGCGTCATAACTTGCGATTTTGTAGCTGATGAAACTGTGGGTTTTAGGGCACCGTTTCCGTAGGAATGACTTTAGAGACCGAGATACGGAACAGAGTCACAGATGATCTATATAACCAAAGAGTATATCTCACAGCCATCTAAAGGTATCGCGAGCAGTTTGGCTTGAAAGTAATCCACAGAATTTAGGACGAGGAATTCCACCTTATGCAAGACACCTTTTTTTGTTTTGTTTCACCCATACATGTTTCAGCACTTTTTGTACTATCATAAGTGGGTTATTTTTTTATTTTCTAACTGTGAAATTGTTGTTACATATTTACATTTACCGAAACTTTTGGTACATAATATTTACCATTGTTCTTCGCCTAGCTAGCATTAAATTTTTGCTTCAAAAATTGGGCGTGGCAGGAAGGTAGGGTCAGACATTTAATTATTTTTCAGGCACTTTGGATGCAATTTCATTATTGAAAGTTTTCAAACTTGTTGTCCATGAATTCTACTGACGAGAAAAAGTTAAACTGAAAATTTATATTTTCGGTCAGTTTGATGAATATTGTCCCCTTAACCTAATGCAAATGCAATACCATAGTCTGGTACCTAATATAAATGCGAAATATTTTCACTGAGAATAATTTTCAGCAAATTGCATTTTGGCCAAAAAATACCTCACCCGTAAATTCTAGTTCGTAAATGAATCAGTTTTCAGCAAGTACCTTACCATCTGTTATTTATGCCCATAGTAAATTTTTTCAACGGCGACCCTCGAAATTCCCTATGCCCGTACGACATTTTCGTGTATTTATCGAAATGTTGTAAACTACTCTCTCCACGTAATTGTAAGATTTTAATTCTTTACATTGATAATTCAATAGTGAAATATTAATGTCTACAAAGTAATTTAACAATTCATGTACAAAAAGAAAGTTTGCACTGACAACTTCTATTTATTCCGCCAGAGTGCATATTATAAGTCGAAAATCTGTGAAAAGTGAAAAAGAAAGAATAACGGTAGATCGCCTGCCGAGTAATTGTTCGTGAGGTTGCAATACTTCACCGAGCTGTCGTAGACAGCTCTTGCAATCTCAGACGGCGAATTTGAAAGAGTTAACCTCCCTTTGTGGGCACGCTATGTATTAACAGACCACAGGATTTCAAATTGATTTCCCATCTAGTATGTGACCGTGTAAGGCGCCACAAGTTCCCTACTTGTCGAAGTCCCTGACTCACGTGTATACTGGGAAAGGTGGGAGGATAACACAGCACTAATAAGAAAGAAATAAAGAGGTAATAAAAGTAGAGATGAACGAAATCTGAGCACCTGCCACGACAGGACCATGGAGTGGTTTCTTTCGAAAGTAATCGCCACATCCGTTAAGATATTATCCCACTAGAAGAGAAGACGATCAATTAATGATTCATAGCACATTGTTAGCCACTGACGGATCACCGCAGACCCACACGCGCTTTCTCGTCCGACTAAAACCAACGTCCACGAATGGCTTTATTCGGGTTACCAAAGTTGTGAAAATCACACGGTGAAGGATCCGGGTTGTACGGAGAATGTTGCAGCGTTTCCAAACCAAATTGCTGAATTGTAGCCCCTCCTTCCCCCTCCACTCCACCCCACCCCCACCCCACACACACAGTGACAATCGGATGAAGGCTGGAAAACATTGCAACATCCTCCTTACAACCCGGGTCCTTTACATCCGTTTGGCAGTGTGAGGGGTCTTTATTGTGCAACGAGGTGATTCCGTCCGTCAGCATTCCGACAGACCAGGACAAACGGCAAAGATAACAGTGTCAACAACCCACATCTCCCCCCCTAAAGAAATCCAAAGCTGTTCACACAAGCTGCAGTTAAGTCATGATGACCTTCTTCGACTGCAGGGGCCACCTGCTGGTCGAGTTCTTCGAGCGTGGAAACAAAATCACGGCGCAGCGCTACGAACTCACTTTCCATAAAATCAAAACGCCCAGTAATGCTGTCGAACGGAATCATCCTCCTGGACGATAACACCACACCCCTCCTCCTCTACCTCTCCCCACCCCGCCCCACACACTAACTGACAATCGAATGAAGGCTACGCTTGGCTGGAAAACACTGCAACATCCTCCTTACAGTCCGTCAGTCCGGATCCTTTACACATCTTGGACGTCGGTTTCAGACGCACAAAGAGCAGGTGTGGTTGCGACACCATCAGTGGCCGATCGCGTTCACTAAACAGCAATTGATCGTCTCGTCTCCGTGTGGGATAAATGTCTCAGTGCGTGCGGTGATTACTTTTGAATGGAAGCATTGTATGCTACCGTTGCGGCAGGTGTTCGCTTTTAGTATGACTGCCCCATATCAGAATGTTGCAAAATACAACATTAAGCCGAAGGTAGGATTCACTGACGTTACAAAGTGGCAAACAACACAGCCAACATATATACTCGTAAAAATAATAGACAGGACTGCGATGAACTCAGAATGCTGAGCGATAAGAAGCAGATCTGGGTGACGAAGGGGGAGACTACCGTGAATCTTACCAGTTAGTTGGTACCGTTGTTTTGAAATCGTAGTACGAGGTACCCGTACTCACCAGGAGAGCGTAACGCCGTGAGTATTAGATCAACATTGCTGTCTTCTGTTCAAAGTAATGAACAAATAAACAGCTACTACTGCACGGCGGTAAATGCCTACAGCAAGACGCGAACGCGAGCAGCGACGAGGCGGCAGCTGCCGGTCCGCCTCGAACCTCAAACTGGATGGTGCCAGACATGATCACGGCCAGACGTTTTATGGGCTGACTGAAGCCATACGCCAGTCGACTTCAGAGTTCAAAAAAAATAGAGCGGTTGCCAACTTCTTAGAAGTCCAAGGGCCCAAACCGGCGGCCAGATGAGGCAAACTAACTGACCACATCCTTCTTATAGGCTGAGATTTTCTATACTGGAGCAGTCTCAACCGTCGGAACACCAGTTTTCACCCTATCACTACGCTTCCCAGAGGAAGAAGCAGCCATTTTGAGTAAATTATAAACTCTTTGCAGAATGACAGCAGCCGAAATTTGTTCCCGGATTTTGGTTCCACAGTATGTTAGGAATCGCTATAATGGAGCTTCTTTTCTTTCGGAAATATCGTTAATAGTTTACATCGTGGTTGCATTTTCAAGTAACTCGAAACAAAATTGACGGGGAAATTATGGATACACCGGTGACTTCTCCATTGCGAAGGGGACCTGAATGTGTAATTGCTTATTAATTCCTGCTTCATTCGTTCTTTGTTTGTGGCCTTGTGCGGCCGCCGACGCTCGGCTCTCGGCACGTGGCGGGCATGAGAAGGTCTGTAACACGTCGTGTTATTAGACATGCGCACAATCGGAAACACAGGAGATGCAAAGGCCATTAGCACTCGCGTTTCTTCGATATTGTGCGACTACATAGCAGATATATTTCATCGTGGAGAATAGTTCCTGCCAACATCTCTCTTTGGTACAACATTGATAAAAGTGTGGTTTTCATCGTCGTGTCGCACAAACCTGGCCGCAACCACCACATTTTGTAGCATCTAGTAGGCTTAACCCATACGATTAGTGTAAAGGTATGAATTAACCCATGACGTTAGAGTCGGGTTCTGAATGTCTCCGGACATATTCGGCCTGGAATCTCATTGACTGGAGTAGAATTGTCTTCAGTGATGATTTCCGCTTCAAACTGAGCGAAGACGTGTCAGGAGTTGCTCATCACAGAAGTGGGAAACCAACGTAACTGTCGCCCGCCATTTGGCCCAACATCCAGGAATGATATCATTTCATTTCATTCCAGAACCCCTCTTGTTGTCATCCACGCCACGGTACCCTTACAGGAAGCGGTACGTCGACGTTACTCTACGGCCCGTTGTGTTACTCTTCATGGTGGGCAACCTTGGCTTACATTTGAGCAAGGTAATGACCGCTCGTATACGGCGGGAATTTCTATTGCTTGTCTTCGTGCTTGCCAGGTCTCTTCGCAGCTGAAAACGTTTGGAGCAGTATCGGATCGGCCAGATAGAGATTTTGACGATCTAACGCGATAAAGTGGACAGAATTTCACGACCCCCCCCCCCCCCCCCAGGAGGTCAACGCCAACCCGAATCGTTGTTTGTATAAGGGCAGACGTGGATCAACACATTACTGACTTGCTAAATTTGAGAAACTCCTTCGCTGGGTAAATAATCCAGTTATTCTGAAATTGTAATCATTTGTTTGTCTGCAAATGTACTTCACATCTACCCATATCCGTTCCAATCGGATAATTACTGTATGGTGAGTCGTCTTTTTATCTTAATGTATTACACTGAGGTGTCAAAAGTCATGGGATATTAGCAATTAGCAAAAAAAAAAAAAAGGTTCAAAGGGCTCTTAGCACTATGGGACTTAACTGCTGTGGTCATCAGTCACCTAGAACTTAGAACTACTTAAACCTAACTGAGGACATCACACACATCCATGCCCGAGGTAGGATTCGAACCTGCGACCGTAGCGGTCCCCCCGTTCCAGACTGTACCGCCTAGAACCGCTCGGCCACTCCGGCCGGCGGATATTAGCAAGCTCATATACAGATGACGGTAGTATCGCATACAGAAGATATAAAAGGGTAATGCATTGGCGGGGCTATCATTTGTGCTCGCAAGATGCATGTGAAAAGGTTTTCAACGTGATTATGACAGCACGTTGTGACTTTGAACGCGGGATGGCAGTTGTAGCTAGAAGCATGGTAATTCCATTTCGGAAATCGTTGAGGAATTCCGTATTCCGAGATCCATAGTGTCAAGAATGTTCCAAGAATACCAAATTTCGGGCATTACCTCTCACCACGGACAACGCAGTAGCCGACGGCTTTCACTTAACGACCGGGAGCGTTTGCGTTGAGTTGTCAGTGCTAACAGACAAGCAACACTGCGTGAAATAACAGCTGAAATCAATGTGGGACGTACGACGATCGTATCCGTTAGGGTAGTGCGGCGAAATTTGACGTTAATGGGATACGGCGGCAGACGAGCGACACGAACGCCTTTGCTAAAAGCATGACATCGCCTGCAGCGTCTCTCCTAGCCTCGTGACCACTGACGACTGGAAAACCGTGACCGGGTCAGATGAGTCGCGATTTCAGTTGGTAAAAACTGATGGTAGGGTTTGAATGTGGCACAGACCCCGCGCATCCATGGACCCAAGTTGTCAACAAGGTACTGTGCAAGCTGGTGATGGTTCCATAATGGTGTGGGCTCTGTTTACATGGAATGGACTGGGTCCTCTGGTCCAACCGAACCGGTCATTGCCTGGAAATATTTATGTTTGGTTGCTTGGAGATCATTTGCAGCCTTCCATGGACTTTATGTTTTGAAACAACGATGGAATTTTTATGGATGACGATGCGCCACATGTACCGGGCCAAAATTATTTCGCGGTTGGCTTAAAGGACATTCTGCATAAATCGAGCGAATGATTTGACCACCCATACCTCCCATATCGTCCGACATGAAACCCGTCGAACATTTATGGGACGTAATCGAGAGGTCAGGTTAGTGCACAAAATCCTACACCGGCAACACTTTCGCAGTTATGGGCGAATATAGAGATTGCATTGCCCAGTATTTCTGCATGGGAATTCCAACGACTTGTTGAGTCCATGCCACGTGGAGTTGTCGTACGAGCCGATATTAGGAGGCACCCCAAGACTTTTGTCATCATTGTATCTGATATGTCTGTCGTGCGACAGGTAAAGACTGAACGCTACCCATCTTCACCCGTTCTGCGCCTTCATCGAGCATTTCGTCTACAGCTCGTGGTGAAATGATGGCTCAGTGGTTTCGGTCAGGGGACTGTCCACCCACCGAATCAATAAATAAATAATTAAATAAAAATAAAAAAGGCTGAATGAAGTTTTCATAGCTGGAATTTAAGAGATGTCATGGCGATATTGGCGCAGAAGTACCGAAGAAAAACGTAAAAGAAATTAATAAACAAAAAGAGGAAGGAAAAGAATAAGAGGTTAGCATCACTTCCTCTAGATGGCGAGATCCCGCGTTCGATACCCGGCCCAGATGGAGATTTTTTTGCATTGCGTTGTCCTAATTATGTCGTTACGTTTTCAGCCCAAGTCCCCGGACTGGCGTCAAATAGAAAGACTCGCATCAGGGAGCCTTACAATCTCAAGCGTGGGTCTTCAGGGCTATAACGCCGGTTTTTCCCCTCAGTCATCTGACTCTTTTGATGCCCACCACGAATTCCTATGCTGTGCCAGCCTTTTCATCTCACAACAGCATCTTCAACCTAAGTCCTCAATTATTAGCTGGATGCCCTACAATGATTTAATCCAGCATTACGAGTGTTCTTCCTCCGCGCCCTCCCTTTCCTGCATTCTTCCCTTCGTTGACTCTTCTCTCTGTCTCAGGCAATTTCTTCCACTAGTTGTATTTCCTTTGCTATTCTTAGAATATGAAGGGGGTTAGTCACTTTTTATTTTTTTACGTTCCAATTCAATTAGGTGTTAAGAACCAAAAAATTTATGTTTTTGATCTACTTTTGCTTCTGGTTGTCACTTACTCTTGAGACCCCCAGCCTGAAGCCTTCATTCTTTTCTTCAACAGAGGCTGCAATCTTGTTTCATTCCGAATCCGTGCTAGTTACATGCAGTCTGTCAGAATTTATGACTGTTCCCAACTGTGTTTTTGAGATACCAACTTGTTTCAGGTCTCCCGAGCATTTTTTGAATTTTCTCGCGTATTTTTCTTTTGAAGTTACAAAGTTACACATTTTCTTCGTCGGTATAGAGAAATAAATAAATAATATTTTTAAAAATGACTCTGTTGATAGTATCTCGTAAGGAGTCGTAGCCGGAATACAGATTAAGTTTGTAAACCGTTTCGAAGAACGAAGGAGATCTCGCATTCCAGCGAGAGATAAAGTGAAAAATCCATCTTCCGATTCCGTGACTTATAGCCTCATTTCTATTGCTGGGAAAAAGTAAGCCGACCCACAGCTATATACACGGGGCTGGAGCGCGTGCGTGGTGTAGTACTTCCGCGGAGAGACTTTTCTGCGGAGTCTGGGGCTACTCCTGGGAAAAGCGGCTTTTAACAGGTACCACAAAGGCTTACTAAGAATTGTAGCTCAGCGTGATGCAGCCTACGACAGATTTTACTAGGACTCAGTGTTAACATATGTTGTGAGATTGGAGGAAGAGGAGGAGGTTAATGTTTGAAATGCCGTCGACAACGAGGTCATTAGAGACGGAGCACAAGCTCGGAATAGGTAATGATGGAAAAGGAAAGCGACCGTGCCCTTTCGAACGAACCATCCCGGCATCTGCCTTAAGGGATTTTTTGAAAGGCTTTTGAATTTAAGCAGTCAACTGAATTGTTGGTAGTCTCCTCCGAGGTGCTTCAAACGGGCAAGAAGCACACAGGTGTTATTTCCTAGAAAATAAAACACAGAAAAATCTGTGATGTGGGTGGTATCGGGAGCTCACATTCGGGTGTCGGATCATATGGACATTTTTGCATGTACAAAAGGCTCTGCTGCAAGAGAAGGTGTAACCTATCCATCTATGCAGAGTGATAACAGGTGACGCTGTGTTTTATTAGCGGAAGCAATCGTGGGCGTCCGCAGAAATGTAGCAACAGAGGCTGGCGGGGGACAGGGGTGCAATTCTAAAACTGCAATTTTTTTATGACAATGGCTGGTTTAGAGATGTGTTAAGCCAAGAGAAATACATTCTGTAGGTGACACAAAAATACTTATTATATCCCAGAGTACTGATAGTTGGCTATAGCGTATGAGAATTTTACAATGAATAATAATCTCTTTACGCCAGATTTCCTTGCGGACACCCATGGAATTATTATTTCCAACAGAACAAAGTGGCGCTAGATTGTACAAACAGTCAATTGCGATACCTGTGATTTCGATTACGATGCCTTCTTTCTTCAAGTTAATGACGAAACGAGAGAGAGAGAGAAGAAGAGAGTATGCTGGTGTTGGTGATTGTCGACCAGTTGTATCTAAAGCAGCAGTCTGCAGAACCACAAGTGGAACTCGTTTTGCAACACAAGGGCATAGGCAGGGTACCTGGAAGGCAGCGTTGAGAACCGTTAAATACACGAAAGAGAAAACAGTAAAAAAAGAACAGCGCATCGAAGTTACTTAATGCTATCTAGCTGCTAAAAAAATGTAATTATCCAAGCGTGACGTCCTTCTAGCTAGGTGGTATCAGCTTCACGGGAAACAATGGTGTACAGTCTCCGAATGTAGCAGTGTCTGGTGTGATATGCAAGCGCCCACAGCACGTTCCGCCAGTGTCTGATTCTTAAGGCGCTGACATTTATGGCGACAAAAAAACTTACTGCAGTAGCTGTCGAACTGCAGCTCACACAAGACGAGTATCGCAGTTTGCCACACATTTACGTGTCAAGGAAAAATTATATACCTACTGTGAAAGTCGTATTGTGTTGGTTTCCAGAGGCTAAAATTGGGGGCATGACTGCTCTACTTATAGAAGTGCTCCAGTAAAGTAAACTTGTAGTTCATTTCCAGGCACAAAAATTCTGACAATAAACAATACAGCAGCAGAATGTACAAAAGGAAGGAACTGCGGGAGCCTTAACTATAGTTTCTGCCATTTAGTACCGAACTAAGTGATGTAGTGTCTGAATGATCTTGCAAGTGTAAGAGCAATGTTAAAATCCCCGTCTGAGCAGCGATATTTAGGTTTCATGTGGTTTTAAGGAGAATGATGAAGTGGTTTCCAAGTAAAGGCTACAGCTGACATCTCCCTTCACTCTTTTCCAAGTACGTTAGTGCTCCGTTTCGCAATGTCTCGCTCTCGATGGAACGTTAAACTTCGGCGTTCAGTTTCTCCACTTTCATCGTACGTGTGCATACAACAGGTTTCCGCAGAGAATTGTCGAAACAATCTAATAAAACAAAACATTCCATGGACGAGTTCGAATTCGTTTTATTCTTTCGAGTATGACAGTGTTTACGCTTTCTAGTGCCTTGCAAGCTTACCAATACATAATTAACATTTCTTTAAAGTCAGTACCGCCATGAGACTATTGTTTATTTACAGTGTTACATTTACACTTACACAATCATGATTTCATCTTCAAAGCGCCATTATCAAATGATTTAAGTTTTATACATTGCCTAAGATTGCATACTGTCGTATTGCAAGAGTCAGCGCCCGCACTGCAGCCCATGGAGGCGATACCACGTGCTAAGAGGGGTATTTCAGCGTGGGTCCATACCTGGTACCTGGGAGACGATTGTGATATTGATTTGTAAATATAATCATTTCAAGTACTCGATACCCATTGTTGCCACAGTAAATCTTGAGTGAATTGGAAACCTCTAAAAGGGTGTACTAATTTCCTTCCGGCAGAGTGTATTGTCAGCCGGAGCAATATTGTACAGTAATCTGTCAACACTTTACTGTTATTCTGAGATGGCGGTCACACTGACCAAGGTATCTTCATTGTTAAGAAAAGGGGATCTTGTTGGAGAGGATATTTTGTTTCGGCCATTCTGTTTTCGCTTTAAGGAAAATCTGGAATGACTTCAGAAGCAGGAAGATAATTATAACCAAACTGAGCTGTTTAGTCTTTACTGACTGCATTTACCTTGAACATAACGGAAGAGAATGAGTCTACCTCTTCTCCTTCTTTAAAAGAAGCGTTTTCGCCTTAACAAGAGCTTTCTGTTCTTCAGTTTCTGCAGTATAACTGTGGAATTTTCATTGGCTAGTGAACGTATATACGGCGAAAACATGACAACCTTGAAATTCCTACAGTCCCTCCTTCTGCAGCTATTCGACCAAGTCTTATCTATAGAACGTAATACATTAATCATGGTCTGCGTAATAGATCTATTGGTCCAGATAAAACTTGTGCGAAATTTAATTAATGTTAATAACCGCAGTTGCCTCCACTTTAATGGGGCAAGATACTAACTTCCTCGTGTAGAAAGGTTAACACTCAACGCAGCGCTATTACATCAGGCATCATAATCCAGTCAATACCTGGAAAGCAGAAGTTTGAAGCCGATCGTACCAATGGCAGTCCAACAACTCCATCACGTTCAGTCTCCTGTTGTTACTACAATGTGTGAATGGCACTTCCTGGTTTTTCATGCTACTTACCAAAATTATTGCTCGCACGAAATTATAAAATTCCTGGTCCGGATAGGCGGTGTATTTCCCTTCTTGATAATAAACATCTGGCAAGCTGTAGAACACGGCTGGTGACATAAATATTTACGTGCAAATACATTTTAGGTTCACTGCTTCGTAACTTCGGTAAACTATATTTGCCGTTGCAGATAAGTTTATATTGGCAAGCCATGGCACGCGAGTATCGATAATTTGCAAAACTAATATACAAGGTGTCTTAACTGTGGACAACGCTCCTGGATAACAGAACATATCTATCTCGAGCCATCTCTTACCTGCGACTCTTAAGACGTGTAACAAACACACCATGGTTGATGGAACTATACTTCATCGATGATCCAGTAATTTAAACACCGTCACAGACCTACAAACAACTGAATATGAACAGCAAATTCCCCAGCCGTTAGCACGTAGTTCTTGTAGAGGGGCGCTCCTGTATTTGAAACGAAAACACTGAGATCTTCTGCTGCTTCATACATCATTTCCATAATCCTAATTCAATGCCGTCCCGAACATATGATCCTTTGCTTTACAGTCGGATTCAGGTGCTTAGTAACATCACATACGTAATTAGATACTGCTGCGACGGAACTGTTTATACCCTGGAGGGAAGACTACTTTCTTTTCGAGGGACACCGTTGAGAAAATTTAGAGAAACGGCATTTGAAGCTGACAGTAGAACTATTATACTACCGCCAATATACATTTCGCGAAAGGACCACGAAATGAAGAGAAATCCGAGCATATACGGAGAGGTATAGACAGTCGATTTCTCTCACCTATTTGCGAGTGGAACAGGAAAGAAACTAGCTAGTACTAGTACGAGGTGCCCTCCATCACCCACCTTACCGTGGCTTACGGAATATGTATGTAGACGTAGAAGTGCTTATGAGCTATTTATTTATCTGATTCATCGAGGAAGACTGATATAATGAAGATACCTCCCGATTCGGAAACAGCTTTTTGCCTATTCGGACGAAGCAGCGCCTTCAACGTCACCGGAGCATCTAGCCAAGCAACGGGGGTTGAGGCGGAAACGAACACGAGCTAATCTGAAAACAATTTCAACAAATGCGTGAAATCCTTTAAGGAGAGGACAGAGCATTTTTGTTGAGATGCGGCTATGATATTTCTCTGGCGAATTCTAGAGCAAAAACTTACTGTTGGCAGAGTATATGTGTGTCATCGCTTACCGTTGATTTTGTGAAAATCTGAGTCTGCCTGTACATTTCTGGTATGGTTACCTTCCTATGATACTATACGCTAACTGCCCGGAACGACACATCCGGTTGTTATATGCTAACAGCAGATGTATAAATATCATACACTTAAACGTATATATCAGCACTCATTTTCTTCCGTTTGTGATGAGTGCCTCGTGAAATTAGTTATGGCCTGCACTAACATTAGTTAGGGGCGAAATGATGCAGGATTTCTGTCGTATATTACAAGCAACATTACGGAGCTTCTTTTCCTCTATGATGCGCGTCATGTAATAAACGGAAAACGATTGCTCAGTTTTCTGCTCTGTGCCACTGCAGTAAGCCATATATCTAGGTTCGTTTTTTTAAAAAACATTTTCTTCAAGAGGGCTCCCAGTCTTGTGGAATTTTCCTAAGAACAAAAAACACACACACACACACACACACACACACACACACATGCCCGAGGGAAGACTCGAACCTCGAACCTCCGGCGGGAGGAGCAGCGCAATCCGTGATATGGCGGTAAGACCGCGCGGCCAATTCGCGCGGCAAACACAGAAATGCACAGTGAATTTTACCAAGTTATAGAAATAACTTTAACAATATGTGAAAAGTTTACAAATGTATACCAAATCATTAATGGAAGATTCGGGTTTAAATCCCCGTCGACGACAAGAATATCTGAATGGTTATATGGGCACCTGAATCGCCTCCCTTCCAAGAGACAGTACAATTCGTGCCCGGTAGCAGCTCATACGTCTTGTGACACAGGTTAATAATTTCAGTTGACGTGTGACACGTATAGAACCGAAAATCAGCATTTTTAAATATGAAACTGTTTGGTCGTATGGCGTTATTGGCCCGTCTGGGGTCGTTCAGTTTGAATAGTACTTCGGTGACTTCCGCGTCGGTGAAAATGAGACGAAATGATGAGGAAAGCACAAGTACTCAGTCCCCGAGCGAAGAAAATCACCAATCCGGGGGAGAATCGAACCTGGAATCCCTCGATCTAGCGTCAGCGGCGGCAACCACCAGACCAGGATCTGTCGACTACAACACAATACAGCATTCTTGGAATCCATCGGCCGAGTGACAATGCTTTCCAAAGAGCAACAATCTTGTGTTGCTTACGTTGGAGACACCGCGTTCCAGTCAAGGAGGGGAATGATATCAAATAATGTTATGCACTTAGAACATAAAACGTGTGTCGAGTATATGCACTAAATGATGTAAAAACTTACGCTATTCCTTTGAAAACAGCGGAAAAAATTTATTAGTCCCTAAAATTTCCGTTGCCCATTTGTTATTTAAATTACTGAACTAAAGAAGAATTTAGTTACTTTTGTTACAAATAAAACAGAAAAATCACCTCCACCTCCGCAGAATACAGTGCAGATTTTCACGTGGCAGTTATCAGGAACGCTATCGTTATTGCCTGACTGGCCTGCTTTTTCTTCCCAGAAAGGTGCAGATTCCAGCTGACTCAGTAAATCGTGCCTGTACGAAATATCAGATCTTATCACGTCTCTGTCCATTGTCGGTTTGAGCCACTTAGACCTGCCAGACAAAGGGGCTGCACCAGCGTCACAGCAGTGTTTGCAAGTACGTCGCATGACACTCTACCGCCATGCCGTTAGATAGTTTGTTTTATTTCCAATGGCGTATATTTTGCTGGAATTTCTCTCGAAATCAACCGCTAACAAATGTAGATTGAACTTTCGTTGTGTTCCTTTCATTTCGTCTACGCCAAGTTTGTGTCTATTTATCTTTTGTTCTTCACTTTTGAAATGTATCGTTGCATACATCTCGTTACCAACTGGTTCCAAATGATTTTCTTTTCCTTTTCCTTTGTTGCCTGTTTCATTCGCTGGCTGCAACATTAATTAAACGTTCAGTCACATATAAATTGAAAATTTCCTTTTGAAAACTTATTCAGTTTATCAAGACCAGCAAACACTCGAGGCCCTTTTTGCTCTTACATTTTCTTGCCGCTGTGGTAGTACTTATCATTCCTCATTGGTGAAAATTCTAATAATAATCTAATAATAATGTAGTGTGACTATGTGTGGAAGTGAAACATGGACGATAAATAGTTTAGACAAGAAGAGAATATAAGCTTTTGAAACGTGGTGCTACAGAAGAATGCTGAAGATTAGATGGGTAGATCACGTAACTAACGAGGAGCTACTGAATAGAATTGGGGAGAAGAGGAATTTGTGGCACAAGTTGACTAGAACAAGGGATAGGTTGGTAGGACACAATCTGGGGCATCAAGGGATCACCAATTTAATATTGGAGGGAAGCGTGGAGGGTAAAAATCGTAGAGGGAGACCAAGAGATGAATACACTAAGCAGATTCAGAAAGATGTAGGCTGCAGTAGGTACTGGGAGATAAGAGGCTTGCACAGGATAGAGTAGCATGGAGAGCTACATCAAACCAGTCTCCGGACTGAAGGCCACAACAGCGACAATCATTTTTCCAATCTGGACATTGACATCTGTGTATATGGGCTCTAAGACAAGCTTCTATGGACGAAGAATTATTTTCAAATAATTAAATTGGAGAAGAGGTAGTTTTTCTTGGACCACAAAAAGTCAACGCGTTATAAAAAGATTTTCATAAAACAGAACTGGCATTAATTTAGCGAAATGCCTGTTGTAGGTAGCTATTATTATTATTGCAAGAACTCGTAAGAGCACAGATTCCATTCGCCACAACTCATAGATATTCCAGTAAACATTCGAGTATGGTAGCAATGAAATGAAATGTCGTGTGACGAGGGCCTCCCGTCGGGTAGACCGTTCGTCTGGTGCAAGTCTTTCGATTTGACGTCACTTCTACGACTTGCGCGTCGATGGGGATGAAATGATGATGATTAGGACAACACAACACCCAGTCCCTGAGCGGAGAAAATCTCCTACCCAGCCGGGAATCGAACCCGGGCCCTTTGGATTGACAGTCTGTCGCGCTGACCAGTCAGCTACCCGGGGCGGACAGTATGGTAGCAATGACAAGAATGAAAAAACTGAATTAACTCGGAGCACGAATGTAGGTGTACAACGGCGGACACGAAACCATAAAGTAGGACTGTACGAAATAATCAGGACCAGACATCCCATTGGCTCATTATTTCTTGGGTCAGAGAAAACCGTACAAAGCGCATGAGTTTCGCTTGTTCGAACATTACGCAAGCATTATAAATCATTTGTTACTTTAAAAATGAGAATGTTAATTTTTTGCAGCGTAATGCTCAATACGGTCCCAGACTGTGTTTAGTGTATTGAATGACGCATGATCTTGTATGTGTAACGGTCTGAGAAAGGTTGGGAACCACTGCATTGCAGTGACGTACAGGGACAGTTGCACTTAAGACAATTGGCATGCAAGCCAACCAACTGGCGCCAGTAAAAAAAGTGTTGCACTAGACCATGAGACACACGAGTTCTTAACCAGAGCTGCGATCCAGTCGACCCTCCAGTCAGTAATTCGCCATGTAAGATGGGCTAAAGAGACAGTACTGATTGTTCATGATAGGACCCGGTTTTATTGAGGGAAAAAACAGTGAATTATGACCTAAAACGTATGTGAACATGACCTTAAAAAACAAAAATGACTTTATTAAATTCATTTAAAAACATGCACGCTGATTTTTTTATGTCATGTAACACAAAATTCACTTCTGAACAAATTGTGAGTATAGTACTTACCTATTGCAGTGTTTGAAACTAACTAGCACTTATTTTTTAAATGTCTGCATGTGTTTGAAAATAACACGAAGTATATTGGACAATTACACCTGTCCAAAAAATAAAACCATGTTTTTACTACAACACACCACTTGTTTAAATATTCCAGATTAGTTAAACGTCCAGTCAATCTTTAGTTTTTGCAGTTTTGTACTGAATCACAAGGTTCATTTTCAGGTTTTTCCATTTTCAAAGATCTGCGGCTTTCGCTGAGGATAGTTTTGCACCAGGAAATGACCGAGCGAGGAGTGGTTAGCACACTGGACTCGCATTCGGGAGGACGACGGTTCAATCCCGTCTCCAGCCATCCTGATTTAGGTTTTCCGTGATTTCCCTAAATCGTTTCATGCAAATGCCGGGATGGTTCCTTTGAAAGGGCACGGCCGATTTCCTTCCCCATCCTTCCCTAACCCGAGCTTGTGCTCCGTCTCTAATGACCTCGTTGTCGACGGGACGTTAAACAACACTAACCTAACCTAACCTAAACATGGAAATGCTCTCCCCCACATTACAGGACATCACAGGGGCGTTTGTAAAGGCAGCAAGGTCACTACGTGCCAGCTTTGGTTCGTTGTCTTCAATTATTGTTACTTTCCCAGGAAGACTTTTGCTTATTCTGGACATTGTAAAATATCAATGATTCAGCTGGGGAACGCTTTGCAATTTGTTGTTCACTTCATCAGCCACATGATCATGACCTCAGCCCAACTCACTGTGCCATTGTTGCGCAATATCCAGGGCCTCGCACAACTGACTACCAACAGCTTCCTGTCGTGTGATGGCTTTTGATAGCAGTGAAAAGCTGATGTTTGGCAAGTTTCCTTGCAAGGCGAAGACCTCTTTCATAGTTTCGATTGCAACTGATTCGTCGCTAACAAGCTCACAAAAGACTGTCTTTATTTTGCTGTAGTTGTTGCAATAAAACTAAGCAGAATTAAGCAGGAACCCCATCGTGTAAGAGCTGGCTCAGAGGAGAGGGATAGTGAGGCTCCTTGATCGTTGAATTTCTGCTCCCGAAGCGAACGTAGAATTTCATGCAGCAGGAAGTTAATTTGTTCGCATCAGAGTAATTTGATCGCGCCTCTCCTGCAACTCTGTGTAACACATGTGCAGGGAAAGTGCTGTACACCATCCTGGAGTGGAGAATCTGCAGTCCCTTGACTGCTTTAGCCATGAATGAGACGCAGCCCGTTGCTAGCAGCAAAACGTTTTCTCTGTTTGTGCCATTCGGCCACAGTAGCTTCACAGACTTGTCGAACAAAATAGCAGTTGTCCAGTTGTTTACTCTTTCGACATCTTCACGCATTAGGAACAACATTTCTCCAGGCCCGTCAAATTTTATAATGCCACCAACAACATTTATAGCAAAACGCCCACCGTGTCGGTAGCTTCATCCGTGGACACCCGACCATTTGGTCAGCAACGCTAATTCGTATTTTGTTGAGCACCTCCTTGTAGGTTGTAGTTGTTTCTAATGTTCATTCATCTGGAACTGGACTTCGCCAAGAACTGTCTGAAGCTTGGATTCTTCAGATTCTCCAATGGGATGTTGAAAGACATCATCATCTCACACTAGATCTTGCCCGGTTGAAGATGAACCTGTCTGCTTAAATAACAGCTTTCCTCGACTGTCACTTTCAGCACTTCTCTTTACACAGCTACAGTGCTTGGAGGTATTAAAGTGTTGTTGCACATTAAAGCACTTTTTTGTTGTTAATTTAACGTCACATATTTTACGCAATAATAGTTCCCCGTCAGTGCTTAAGAACTTCTCTGACTTCTCTACAGAATCCCTAAAAAAACGTAACAACCTCAAGCTGTTGAAGAACATTATTTTCGTATTTTAAATCAGACTGTTTGTATTCAAACCGAATAATATGAATACGTATGCGATGTTCATTACGTCGGAAACCGCCTTTGTTGGCTTCAAGAGCGTTTTGTCGACACTGCTCAACAATGTCTCACTTCAGCGAACCGATTAGTGTTACACTGCTTATTTGATATAATCCTGATATATAAAACTTTGTAGTAATTTTTGCATTTATTTGTGACCACTTGAAACATGGTCAAGTGAGCAACATTTTCATGTTTTTATTGTTGTGTCCTTAAAGATAAGACGAAAATATGATTTTTTGGCAAAAGTTGGTGGAAATATGTTCTACTATGGTAAAAGTTGGACGAAATAATACCTACTACTAAAAAAGGTGTAAAGATACAATAAAAATACATTTTTACACACTACAATACATTGATTCGTGCAGTGATTATTATAATATTCATCCTAAAGTTGAAGAAAAAATATGTCTTATTGCTAAAATCGGGTCCCTATTTATGGCCAATGGCTTGAATTCTGACGAGCTAAGACACTCTGAGAATCACGTCGAGCTGTACCAGTTAATAGGGATTTTTTCCCATGCCATTCACGTGTGGAACGCGGAAAAATTATTGTTTAAATGTCTCTGTGCCTGCTGTAATTAAAAATGGCTCTGAGCTTGGGACTTATCTTCTGAGGTCATCAGTCCCCTAGAACTTAGAACTACTTAAACCTAACTAACCTAAGGGCATCACACACATCCATGCCCGAGGCAAGATTCGAACCTGCGACCGTCGCGGTCGCGCGGTTCCAGACTGTAGCGCCTAGAACCGCTCGGCCACTCCGGCTGGCTGCTGTAATTATCTCAGTAACACTCTCCCGTAGCTCAAACAAACCTGTGACAATTCTTGCTGTTCTTCTCTGTATACGTTCAATGTCCCCTGTCAGTCCTGTTTTGTGCGGGTCCCACACGCTTGAGCAGCATTCTAGTATGGGTCACACTAGTGATTTGTAAGCAATTTCCTTTGTAGACTGAATGCATTCCCCTAGTATTTTACCAGTAAACCAAAGTGTGCTACCTGCTGTATCCATGAGGCTATGTGATCGTTCCATTTCATATCGGTACTAAGCATTTATGAGTTTACGGATTCCAACTGTGACTCGCTAATATTGTACTCATAGGGTACTATGTTTTTTCGTTTTGTCAAGTGTACAGTTTTATATTTTTGAACATTTAAAGCTAGTTGCCAGTCACTGCACCACTTTGAAAACTTATCAAGGTGTGACTGAATTTTTGTACAGCTTAGTTCAGACTATACTTCGTTGTTGGTAATTGCATCATCTGCCATAATTTTGAGGTTATTATAAATATTTTCCACCAACAGCATGAACAGCAAGGGACCCAATGCACTTCCCAGAGCCACACCAGAAGTTGCTTGTACGCCTGTGAATAACTCTCCATAAAAGACAACATGCTTCGTCCTCCTTACCAAGAAATCCTCAGTCCAGTCACGTATTTTGTCTGATACGCCATGTGATCATACTTTTGATAATAATCATAAATATGTTACTGAGTCGAATGCTTTTCGGAAATCGAGGAATACTGCATCTACTTGGCTGTCTTGATCCATGACTTTAGGATGAAATGAAAGTGCAAGTTGGTTGGCTAGGAGGAGGCCATTGTGTTCGAGATAACTTCAAATGGCTCTGAGCACTATGGTACTTAACATCTGAGATCATCAGTCCCCTAGACTTAGAACTACTTAAACCTAACTAACCTAAGGATATCAGACACACCCATGCCCGAGGCAGGATTCGAACTTGCGACCGTAGCAGCAGCGCGATTCCGGACTGAAGCGCCTAGAACCGCTCGGCCACAACGGCCGGCACGGATTTTTGTTCAAGGAATCTACGATACAGTGTATTTAACAGAGGGACTAACTCAGCGTGGTGTAGAATCTGGTAGGGATTCCATGGGGTTCGTTCAGTCTTAACGTTTTCGGTTGTTTGTCCATGTGACTGAAACTAAGATCTGTTTCACTCATTTTTACAGTGGTACGAGAGCTAAATTGGGGCAATACTCCTGGGTTTTCCTTTATAACGGACCATTTGAACTGCCAGACGTGCAACAAAGCCGAGTTAAACCGCGAAACCCGTACTGTACGAGGCCCGCCGCACAGCAGTGTCACAGCGTTGCCTCGTCGCCGTTGTTTAGGACTTCTTATCGGCCAGAGGCGTCGCAGCGGCATACCAGTGTCTGGTGCGGCACGAGGCGCCCTTCTGCCGCCGACCGCCACGCCGCGTGTCGTAAGTGAGCCGACGTGCCCGAAATACCTAACGGCAATTACACATTCCATTAAGACGACGCTTTCGCATGCCAGCGCTTGTCCTTGGGGGGTCCAATTGGAGAAGGGCTTCCCCAAGACTCCCATACGCTACGCCTGTCTGTCCCCATCGCTTCTATACAACGCCCACTATTACTTTTCTGTGGTGCTCGCTGCGTGCCGCGTTCATCATATGGACGGCAAACTTCAGGAAAAAAAATTCATCATCATCATCTCCTTCCTGTCACATCCATCCATCACTTACGAGGTCTATATAGTTCTCTCTTCCCAGTCTGGTGATAATATATTCTTTTTTAGCAATCTGTTTTCAGTCATTCTATCAACATGATCCTTTCGTTACATTCTGTTGTATCTTGTGATTAGCTGAAAAGATTTTCTAAAACTGATCTGTTTCATTCCTTACTTTATCCATTTTATTGCATCCACTTACGTATCCCTTGAACTACTGCTTGTATACGTGGTTTTTCTTTTCTCTTCTTTACTGTCCATGATTCGGAACCATATAAGAATAGGTTCAACAATAATTTTATAGAATTTCATCTACGTGTACCCTTTCTTGTTTTCTTCCCAAATTTTTCCAGCTGTTCCGCAGATAGCTCGATATTTTTTAACCTTCTTCTCGTTGTCTTTGTCACAGTCAAATCTAATATATCTCAGATAACTGAAGTGGGATTTTTTCTAATATTTTGTCATATATTATTATTTTCGATCTAATTGGATTGTTTCCTTTGAAAGTCATTATCTTTGTCTTATTTAATGATATAGTTAGGTTGAAATGTATCGCGTTTATCTCAATCTGTATGCTGCTCTTTGTAAATTATCTTCTATTTCCTGTATAATTATTTGGACGTCAGAATATAAAAGAGTGTTTAATGGTACGCTAGAATCTTTTAAATTTATAACTGTATTTCATCATTCCACTTCATATCTAGGTCGTCAATATACAAATTAAATATAGTTGGTGACTGACTCGATGGAAAAAATAACAACTGAGAATCGTACACCCAAGTTCATAAGGAATCATAAGCATATCGGACCAAAACTCAATCACCTCCAGCAGATATAACACTGTTACCGTGTAACGCCATCCCCGCTAGAGTTGATCTTTTTCTTGTACCTTTGTCAAACATCGGCGCAGGGTCTGCATGGTTAAGGGTCGGATTTGGCATGGTTAATTAAGGTGTGGCCGGATGTCATTTCTGTCGCCACTCCGTTACCCTTTGGGATAGAATATGTGTACTCCAACTGTCTGCGCGTAACGTTATTCATATGAAAGCGAGCGAATGTTTACTAAATGTGTAAGTATCGTGTAACTTAGGAGTTTGGTTACCAATCTGGTGTTCACGCAGTGGGAAGTGGGACTCACCTGAAATTCACATTTAGACTGGCTGGCATAGCGACCCCCTTCGGTCCGGGGTGTTCCCACCTCCCCGGCCCGGAAGAAGCGTTTTTACACCCTCAGCCAGCGTGGGTGGTGAACCTCTAGCACTGATAATCGACTCATTTCAGCGAGGAAGAAAGTTTCTTCAGGTATGCCGTACCCATCTGAAGTCACTCGTTGATTGTTAGATCCCGTATAGCTATAAAATTGTGGGGATGTTCCAAATAGTCCCAGATATTTTCCATGGGATAAAGTTCGGGTAGTTTAGCGGGACAGTCGACTTTCGATAGGGAGGTGTTCTTCCAACTAGAAACGCGTGCATGCAGCACAGCTTAAAATACGCGAATGTCCGCAGTATACACATCATACTGATGTAGAAAAAAATGGCAAATTTTGGTCACCGATTATACTGAAATAAACGTCCTGGTTCATGTTCATGACCGCAGCAAGTTCGTGACACGAATGACAACCCCAGAAAAAAACGACGGAAATACCTCCAGCCTGATCTAGTAGAAAGCGTCCGAAGCTCTTTAAGACTGTTCGCAGATGATGAGGTTGTCTATAACAATGTAGCAACGCTAGAAAACAGTATCGATTTGCACAATGACCTGCCGAGGATTCATGAATGATGCAGTTTCTCGTTGTCGATCCCGGACGTAAATAAACACTGGAAAAGGAAACCATTACTAAACAACTACACTGTTGATGAGACACTGGTGCTAACAGTACCTAACGTAAAATATCGAGGAGTAACTATCCAGAGCGAATGACCACAGGAAACAAAAGTTGGAAAAGCAGATGTCAGACTGAGATTCATAGAATGTAACTCATCCACGAAGAAAGTGATTATAAGGCGCTTTTTCGACCGATCCTTGAATTGATCAATATGTGACCCTCCGAAGGAACGTTTTATAGAAGAGATACACACTTGATAGGCGACTCTAATTTTCTCGTCGTCTTCACGTGCTCATTGAGCGCTCATAAATGGAAAATGCGACGTGACGCGATTGCTGTGCATATTAGAGACATTGTGCAACACATCCGCGCAAAGGGACGCGTTTCGTCACAGGATCGTTGAGGCGGTGCGAGAGCGTTACGGAGAGCCACAACAGCCGGCCGGACTGGCCGTGCGGTTCTAGGCGCTACAGTCTGGAACCGCGGGACCGCTACGGTCTCAGGTTCGAATCCTGCCTCGGGCATGGATGTGTGTGATCTCCTTAGGTTAGTTAGGTTTAAGTAGTTCTAAGTTCTAGGGGACTGATGACCTCAGAAGTTGAGTCCCATAGTGCTCAGAGCCATTTGATTTTTAGAGCCTCAACGAAGTCCAGTGGAAGACGTTACAAGAGAGAATATGCATCACGGAGAGGTTTGCTATTGAAATTCCGAGAGAGCTCTACCCAGAAAGAGTGGGGCAACAGATTAATTCTCCCACATACATCTCGCGTAATGGCTACGACGAAAAAATTAGAGAAATATGAACCAGTATAACGGCTTACCAACAATCTTCTTCCCACGCGCCATTTATAAGAGGAACAGGGTAGGGAAGATTAGTTTGTGGTACCAGAATTACCCTCCGACACAAACCATTAGTTGCTTTGCGGAGTGTGTAGCTATAGATATACACACTGCGAGGTAAACACCTCCGTTGCCAACCATGCAATCGACGACTTGAGTCATTTGAAAGGATCGAAATTCGCAACTCGTTGGCGCACATTAAACGCCCTTATTCTGCTTCTGTCCAGTTTCTGCGTCGTTTGCTGCATTGAAGACCTGCAGCCTTATGTACAACTGTGAGGAATGGCATTATGCGAGGTATCCGACACCACAATCTTGTGTGAAGCTACACTCGCAATTTTCGCTCGGAAACTGGTTGAGATGTACCTTCAGCGGTAAATGATGGGTTTGAAACCGATTCTCACTGCCGAGATGTGGCACTTTTTACGAATACTATTTCGTGGCTACGAATAGTACAGCATTCCTTGTAGTCACGCTGGACATACCACGTTGATACATCAACAAATATCCAAATACGATACTTCCTTTCTGTCACGTTTTCACGTTGACTCATTTTACTGCGCTGATTACATACAGCTGATTGGAAAACGTGACGGCTATTTTTTTTTTCAGGGTCCCATCGGTCACATATTGGAAATCTTAGTGAAAATAAAAAATGTTTTATTTGCAATATTTAACTACACGTTCTAACTACTGTTCTGCATAGTCCCCCAGATATCTGTCATAGCTTGGTATGAAATTTCCAATACACTCGTAATGGAACACAGCCATGTGTGCTTTCCGACAATTCTTTACGCTCGTCTGCAGCTCGTTGCCTGGCCGAAAATACTGTCCTCATACCCCAATGGTCCATTAGAGCAAAGAGATGAAAATCAGAGGAAACTAAGTCCGAGCTGTATGGTGGGCGATCAAACACTTCCCTTCTAAATCGATGCAGGACTATCTTTGTTGCAGCTGCAGTGTGCGGCGGAGTATTGTCATGAAGAAAGATAATGCGTGCCCACAACATTCTTCTTCGCTTGTTCTCAACTGTCCTTCGTAGACGATTATCTCGAGTCTCCAGATCCACTCGCTGAACGAGATCATGCACTGACATCCACTTCCTTCCCCGACAGCCTGCATCATGAACATCTGTACATCTTCCATCAAAGTTCCTGCACCATTGCCGCCCTTTGCTGTCATACATGACACTTATGTGAGCTGCATCAAATCACGCGGCACCCGTCAGCATGAAGAAATCGAATGAACATCACTCATCTCACACTTGATAGGCAACTCTAATTTTCTCGACATGTTTACGTGCTCATTGAGCGCTCATAAATGGAAAATGCGACGTGACGCGATTGCTGTGCATATTAGAGACATTGTGCAACACATCCGCGCAAAGCTTCGTTGAATTTTCCCTGTGGCTTTAATTTCGAGACTGACTGGACTTTGCAAAAAAAAAAAAAAAAAAAAAAAAAAAAAAAAAAAAAAAAAAGGGGGGGCCTCGTACATACGACATCACTTATGTCAACGATGGAGGGTCACACTACCGATCGGTGTTGCTTCTACACCATCTCCAGTGCTACAAAGCGACCTGTGTGCTCTTTTAAGGGGGTTGAGGTCAGGAGAGCGTGGAGGCCATGGAATTGGTACGCCTCTACCAATCCATCGGTCACCGAATCTGTTGTTGAGAAGCGTACGAACACTTCGACTGAAATGTGCAGGAGCTCCAGCGTGCATGAACCACATGTTGTGTCGTACTTGTAAAGGCACATGTTCTAGCAGCACAGGCAGGGTATCCCGTATGAAATCATGATAACGTAATGCATTGAGCGTAGGTGGACGAAACTAAAATGAGCTCTAACATGGAAATTAAGCGTTTCCGGACACATGTAGTGCGAATACATAGAAAGATAGATCCCTTATCTTTTAGCTACAAAATAGCAAGTCAGCAACTGGAAGCAGTTAATTCCATAAATTATCTGGGAGTACGCATTAGGAGTGATTTAAAATGGAATGATCATATAAAGTTGATCGTCGGTAAAGCAGATGATGCCAGACTGAGATTCATTGGTAGAATCCTAAGGAAATGCAATCCGAAAACAAGGGAAGCAGGTCAGAGTACGATTGTTCGCCCACTGCTTGAAAACTGCTCAGCAGTGTGGGATCCGTACCAGATAGGGTTGATAGAAGAGATAGAGAAGATCCAACGGAGAGCAGCGGGCTTCGTTACAGGATCATTTAGAAATCGCGAAAGCGTTACGGAGATGATAGATAAACTCCAGTGGAAGACTCTGCAGGAGAGACGCTCAGTAGCTCGGTACGGGCTTTTGTTAAAGTTTCGAGAACATACCTTCACCGAAGAGTCAAGCAGTATATTGCTCCCTCCTACGTATATCTCGCGAAGAGACCATGAGGATAAAATCAGATAGATTAGAGCCCACACAGAATCCTTCTTTACACGAACAATACGAGACTGGAATAGAAGGGAGAACCGATAGAGGTACTCAAGGTACCCTCCGCCACACACCGTCAGGTGGCTTGCGGAGTATGGATGTAGATGTAGATAACATCTTTTCTTTATTTGTGTGTGAGGAATGTTTCCTGAAAGTTTGGCCGTACCTTCTGTAACACCCTGTATAAGTATTATGTATCATTGGAAAGGGAAAAGTTCATAGATTAAAATTAATGACAAAGATGAGAATTGAAAATTTCAAGATTTCAGCTAGTGCAGAGCCAGTGAGTGATTAGTGTTTTGTACACTGAGCTCACATTATATCGATCTATTGTGGGCTCGTGTTTCAAACTTTACTGCGCGTCACATGCGATCTGGGCAACCCCACAACACAGTAATGCGCTGGCTGGGCGTGAGACCTCACCGTGCGAGTGCCAGGCAGCGCTGCGCAATGGGTGTGCGGCAAGGCTGAACGACCTCGGCACCTCGCGGCCCGCTGTCCCCGCAGGCGGGAAGCAAACCCGCGCTGGCACTCGCGCCGCCCACACCTGCTCAATGGCGCTTCGTCCCCGTCGCTCGGGTCCTAACGCTCCTGCGACACACCGCCACCAACGTACAGCATTCCCGAGGTCGTCCTGCCGAAACCTTGTCGCGTCAACTAACGCCTTGTCGCGTCAACTAACGGTAGACAACACACCAGTCGCTGCCACACACTTGGCCCAAATTGTATCTATAGACAAATATGTCTTGTTTACTAATGTATAGGAACCTCTGAAGAATGAATAAGGAATTAGAAAAAAAGCCATATTTTTTTAAATTACAAACATATTTTTGTTGTTACATGTTTGATTCTTTTCTGTCTTTCTACACTCCTGGAAATGGAAAAAAGAACACATTGACACCGGTGTGTCAGACCTACCATACTTGCTCCGGACAGTGCGAGAGGGCTGTACAAGCAATGATCACACGCACGGCACAGCGGACACACCAGGAACCGCGGTGTTGGCCGTCGAATGGCGCTAGCTGCGCAGCATTTGTGCACCGCCGCCGTCAGTGTCAGCCAGTTTGCCGTGGCAATCGGAGCTCCATCGCAGTCTTTAACACTGATAGCATGCCGCGACAGCGTGGACGTGAACCGTATGTGCAGTTGACGGACATTGAGCGAGGGCATATAGTGAGCATGCGGGAGGCCGGGTGGACGTACCGCCGAATTGCTCAACACGTGGGGCGTGAGGTCTCCACAGTACATCGATGTTGTCGCCAGTGGTCGGCGGAAGGTGCACGTGCCCGTCGACCTGGGACCGGACCACAGCGACGCACGGATGCACGCCAAGACCGTAGGATCCTACGCAGTGCCGTAGGGGATAGCACCGCCACTTCCCAGCAAATTAGGGACACTGTTGCTCCTGGGGTTTCGGCGAGGACCATTCGCAACCGTCTCCATGAAGCTGGGCTACGGTCCCGCACACCGTTAGGCCGTCTTCCGCTCACGCCCCAACATCGTGCAGCCCGCCTCCGGTGGTGTCGCGACAGCCGTGAATGGAGGGACGAATGGAGGCGTGTCGTCTTCAGCGATGAGAGTCGCTTCTTCCTTGGTGCCAATGATGGTCGAATGCGTGTTTGGCGCCGTGCAGGTGAGCGCCACAATCAGGACTGCATACCACCGAGGCACACAGGGCCAACACCCGGCATCATGGTGTGGGGAGCGATCTCCTACACTGGCCGTACACCTCTGGTGATCGTCGAGGGGACACTGAATAGTGCACGGTACATCCAAACCGTCATCGAACCCATCGTTCTACCATTCCTAGACCGGCAAGGGAACTTGCTGTTCCAACAGGACAATGCACGTACGCATGTATCCCGTGCCACCCAACGTGCTCTAGAAGGTGTAAGTCAACTACCCTGGCCAGCAAGATCTCCGGATCTGTCCCCCATTGAGCATGTTTGGGACTGGATGAAGCGTCGTCTCACGCGGTCTGATCGTCCAGCACGAACGCTGGTCCAGCTCAAGCGCCAGGTGGAAATGGCATGGCAAGCCGTTCCACAGGACTACATCTAGCATCTCTACGATCGTCTCCATGGGAGAATAGCAGCCTGCATTGCAGCGAAAGGTGGATATACACTGTACTAGTGCCGACTTTGTGGATGCTCTGTTGCCTGTGTCTATGTGCCTGTGGTTCTGTCACTGTGATCATGTGATGTATCTGACCCCAGGAATGTGTCAATAAAGTTTCCCCTTCCTGGGACAATGAATTCACGGTGTTCTTATTTCAATTTCCAGGAGTGTACTTTCAAAATTTCGATTTGGTTTTACACGTACTTTTCTTTCCAAACGTTGCTTGATTTGGGAATTTTGTCAAAGCCGGTTTCCTTCGAGTTTGTGCGACGGCGTACTCACCTGAAGATGGCGGCCAATTGAGCCACCGAAATACTGTGGAGACCCGATATGAATATCATCCAGGCCTTATTATGTTTATCTTTCTTACTACGGTACTAGTAAAGAAGCGGATGCGTTTAGTTCAGAAATGGCTCTGAGTACTATGGGACTTAACATCTGATGACATCAGTCCTCTAGAACCTAGAACTGCTTAAACCCAACTAACCTAAGGACATCACACACATCCACGCCCGAGACAGGATTCGAACCTGCGACCGTAGCGGTCACGCGGTTCCAGACTGAAGCACCTAGAACCGCTCAGCCACGGCGGCCGGCTGATCCGTTTAGTGTTGAGAACAGAATCAGTAGGGTGAGCTTACTTTACAGATCTTATTGGACTAGTGTTTAGCGTGTACTGAACATTCGTCCTCTACCAGGAAGCGAATCGGCCACTTCCGAGAGGTATGCAACCGTACAAGCGAACAGCTGGAGAGCGACGTGTTGTGTCTGGCTTCCAGTCATGGGCATGACGTCTGCTCGACTGAATTCTTATTGGTATAGTGCACTCTGTATTTCTGGCTAAACTGTGTTCCAATCAGCACATGGCGGACACGCATCTGCAATGCGTCTGAAGCCAGACGTCGGTACGATGAAAAATTGCCTAATAGACATTTACAGAACAGTGAGACCTCTCAAAGAAGATATGAACTTCCTGTGCAGACAGGCTGTTTTTGAAAAAAAAGGTCGTTTTATTGTGGAAGACCAAAAGCTGTTAGAACACCTGATTCAGAAAATCGAGTCCGTCATCATATTCAGGGCAGTATGGTAGCAGAATCAAAGAAGCAGCAGAGACTGAGAATGTGAGTCAAGTGACAGTATGGAATGCGTTAAGAGAGCAACTCTTTTATCCATACCTTCTTCAGAGAGTGCAAAGTCTCACTGAAACAGATTTCAGTCCAGAAAATTTTTTGTGCTTGGTTACTGGTGATCTGTGCCGAGCACCAACACTTTCTACCTAACATACTATTCACTGATGAAGCAAAGTTTAGCAGGAATGCTGTGCAGAATTTTCACAACTTCCATGTATGGGCGAATTACAAACTTTTGTAGGCTTGAAAAGAAGACATCAACAACAGTTTAGCACTGATATATGGTTAGGAATAACTGGAGACAGATTAGTTGGACCTTCCATGTGGAACACTGACTGGAGTATCATACAGTGAATTCTTAACTGAACTATTGCGAATGTTGATGTTCTTCGCTAGCAAGTTCAAGAAGAATTTCAGCACAGGCAACAGAGTTTGGAATAAATGAGCGAGTATAATAATCCATGGTGGTAGACAATTCGAGCCTTTCATTTAGCTTTCACAAAACAACATTAGAATAAAATAACTATAGATCCATGCTGGAAATGTGAAAACGAAAAGACAGAAACGAAGCAAACATGTAATCACAAAAAGTGTCTGTAACTAATATAATAAAAAAATTGACATTTGGCTCGTACGAACTGCATTGCTTCTCTTTGAAGCCCTGTCTCCATTCTGCAGAGGTTTCCCATACATTAGTTAACATCCTGTCTAGCCCACAAATCACAGCACACTGACTGGCAAAGAGTGTATCGCACCAATAGTATCGATTGTCTTTCATATTGCATTCGCTTACCGACTGAGGGAAAGATGACTTTCTGTGTACCCCTGCACGTGCCATAATCTCTCTTATTTTCACTATCCCTGCGTGAGATATATGGTGGGGGCACCATAATTGTCGCAGACACATATTCGAATACAAGTTCTTTAAGTTACTGAGAACAATTTCACAAGAACCACGCAGTCTCTCTTCGAAGATATCCCCACCGAAGTTCCACTATCATTTCTGTTGCAGTTTCGTATTGGCTATGCCGGCCTGTTACGAACCTGATAGCGTCTCTGGATTACTTAGATGTCTTTTGTCATGCCTGCTTGATAAGAACTCCGAATACGTACTGGAACAATATTATAGAATTGGTCGCATTAGGGCCTTGGGTTCGATTACTTTTACAGGTGCACAGCTCTTTCTCAGAACCCTTCCTACATATATCTTCATTTGTTAACAGAATTTTTCGTTGGTGCTTGACAGCGCACGACAACAATATTAAATAGGAAACAGTTTCCTAATGTTCTGCGAAATATTATTCATTTGGACACCAAGCGGCTATCGGCTAATGTTACCTGGGGTTCGCCTAAGGTATTGCAGAACATCAGGTAATATATGTCATACTCCTTCCCTAATACTTATCTTTATGTGATCGTCTTATTTCATAACTCTTTTTGGTGTTACCTTTAAAAACATGCGAAGTAACAAGCTCAAAATGTTCAACATTAGTCTTGAAATCAGTTACTGCTGGATTATTCCTCTTTCTTCTATAGGAAACACAACGTTAATCCTCATTCAGAGATACAATATGTCCAGCGAAAGAGCCATTAATTTGCGATTAAATATCTGGGAAACTAAGATCGACAGACGAGTGCAACAGAAGGTGTTTTTACTGTGAGAGCTATACGAATTTTATACAGTAGTTATACGCTGTACAGCTCGTACAGCATCATCCCTTGCGTTATTGTACTCGCCCTTTACATGCGGTCTTTGCGCAATGATACCTCAGACTTTTCGAAATGTCCACCACTCAGAGTACGGAGGAGGGCCAAATGAACAATGAATTTTAACACCATGCTCTGTAGTGCCACATCGCAAATGGATTCAGATGCCACAAAGACCGCCGATTCAAGATAGTCCAACGTGGTGCGAAGGCACCGGTAAACAGTTCCTTCAATGCACACCACAAAAAGTAGTTAAGGGAGTCAGATCGCGTGAATATGGAGGTCATTCCATCCATGCCCAGTAAATTTCCAGTAATCCGACACAATGGCTCTATTCCCCAAGAACTCATCCAGAAAGCGAAACACCTGTTCGGTGCGATGTGATCTGGCCCCATCTTGCACGAACCACTCGGTGCCTGGTCGATCCTCCAACTCTAGCTGCGTGGCGACAATTTTTGCAAAAGTAGTGATCGTTTCTCCTAGAAAAAAGGGCCAATAATGCCTCTAGAGGATACCGACGACCAGACAGTAGCTTATGGGACAATACAGTGGTTTAACTTCACACAAGTGGGGATTTTCGGAACTCCAGAACAGCCAATCTATTCACGACTCCATTTAGAGGGGCCAGTGTTTGACCTGTGAACCAGATGCAGCCATAATCAAATCCTTCATAGTTGCCGAACGTGAGCATCTGGTTCGCAAACTCAGCCCTCTGTCGCGCAGCTCGTAGAGATATGATCTGGTGGCTTTGGACTTCGAATGGAAACATTTTCAGGCTCTGTCTCAATATTTTCCGCGTGCTGAGACGGTTAAACCAGTCTCAAGTTCAATTCTTCGGATGGATTTCCTTGGATTTTGTTGAATAAGTCCAGAAACCGTGGTGACAGTTTCAGGAGTAACCATTGTTTACCTGTGGCTATCATTTTCCCCCAGATCATCAGCCCCACTGCCTGCCCGTTGCAATTTAGTGGAGAGACTGTGAACTGTTTTTTCATCGGGTCCTTCTGGAACACTAAGTCGTGTTTTAAGCTTTCTTGCGACAAACCCGATTTTACTTTCGATTCTGTGAAATATTCGCATCCAGTACAAGGTACTGGCTTTGAAAGTCTGGTAAGGTTGGACGAGCTGCCTATTTGTATTTATTGTTGTTGTGGTCTTCAGTCCTGAGACTGGTTTGATGCAGCTCTCCATGCTACCCTATCCTGTGCAACTTCCTTCATCTCCCAGTACCTACTGCAACCTACATCCTTCTGAATCTGACTAGTGTATTCATCTCTTGGCCTCCCTCTACGATTTTTACCCTCCACGCTGCCCTCCAATGCTAAATTTGTGATCCCTTGATGCCTCAGAACATGTCCTACCAACCGGTCTCTTCTTCTCGTCAAGTTGTGCTACAAACTCCTCTTCTCTCCAATTCTATGCAATACCTCCTCATTAGTTATTTGATCCACCCATCTAATCTTCAGCATTCTTCTGTAGCACCACTTTTAGAAAGCTTCTATTCTCTTCCTGTCTAAACTATTTATCGTCCATGTTTCACTTCCATACATGGCTACACTCCATACAAATACTTTCAGAAACGACTTCCTGACACTTAAATCTATATTCGATGTTAACAAATTTCTCTTTTTCAGAAACGTTTTCCTTGCCATTGCCAGTCTACATTTTATATCTTCTCTACTTCGACCATCATCAGTTATTTTGCTCCCCAAATAGCAAAACTCCTCTACTACTTTAAGTGTCTCATTTCCTAATCTAATTCCCTCAGCATCACCCGACTTAATTCGACTACATTCCATTATCCTCGTTTTGCTTTTGTTGATGTTCACCTTGTATCTTCCTTTCAAGACAATCCTTTATGCATTGATTACCACCTACATTTGTATCTTTTCTTCGCAATATGTGAGGATATTGAGTCTTCAGTTGTGACTGAATGCGTTTGTAATGGACGACCGTGTTTGCTTCTTGAAGATCATATGGAAACGAACTAAAATGAGTACTAGAACTTAGTCTGCAGCACAGTCACAGGCCCCTCCTCTGTGAGATATCGAAGACCTGGGAACACGTAATGCATCCAGGAACATTGTCGAACATGTTTGTTTTGATGGTCCAGGTGTTATGGTGTGGGGAGGCATAATGTCGCATGGTCGTGGTGACCTCCTAATCTCGCCGGTCGACGTCACTATGAAACTGCACCCCTTATCCACGTGCGCCTTTTTAGGGGTCCATTCAATCCTGACCTCATATTGTGGATGATAATGTGTGACGCGTCCAACAGCGCAGGCGGAGTAGCTCTGTGAACGAGAGTATAATCGACGAATGGGCTTAAATACCATCGAGCACATGTGCGATATGTGGAGGGAGCGTTTCGTAGCACGGCCACAGGCACCAACGGCCACCCAGAAACTGTCACGCGCGCTGTTGGAGGAACGGAACGCCCTACCACAAGAACATTTTAATCGTTATGGAAAACCCCGTGAACACGGTGCCTACCTTCAGTGAGAATATGAATCCCTCTGTCACACTTTCTTCGCGCAGTCTCGATATTCATTTTATGTTTTACGACCATCCGATTTCGATAATTACTGGCTACGTTCTGTTAAAATCACTGTGATCATATTTTTCCTATTGCCCACGCTGTTGGATGGTGCCGAAAACCATTGGGAAACATTGGAAAACAAAATATAACTGTACGCACAATTCTACTACTGCAAAACATCGTGTATGAAAATAAAGGTATTTAGTAGGCATAACCCTGCTGTTGTTTCAAGAACAGCTTTTATTTGTTAAAAACGTCACAGTGGTTACAAATAGCGTGCCGGACAAATCCTTAACTAGTTCCCCATGTGAAGTTAGTTCACCTTGACGATATTTTTTCCAACGGTCTATTACTGATACTCATGTCTGTTGTTGCTACGGAGATATAAGAAACCTGAAGTTGGTGATAGTTTTTGGAGACTCAATGAGTGGAACATGTAAGTTGCCACGTTGTGGAAACGTGTCGTAGAGTAATGGAAGTTACAACAACCGAGAACTGGCAATCAGCATGATTAGTTGACACTCGAAGGCTCGATCCTAGACAGCCACTGTGGCCGAGCGGTTCTAGACGCTTCAGTCCGGAACCGCGCTGCTGCTACGGTCGGAGGTTTGAATCCTGCCTCGTGGATGGATGTCTGGGATGTCATTAGGTTAGTTAGGTTTAAGTAATTCTAAGTCTAGGGGACTGCTGGCCACAGATGTTAAGTCCCATAGTGCTTAGAGCCATTTGAACGATTTTTTCTCGATCCCAGAACTACGAAGGACTTGACATGGTCCGCCTTGCCTAATAACAGCACAGTTTTTATTTGAAACTAAAGTAAATTTTATTATCTTCTGGACTTATGACCGCTTCTTTATGAAGATCTTGCGAGATGCATTTTCACTTCATTGTGACAGAAAGGCGTTAAGTACATTCGATGCGAAGAACAACTGCGAGTTAATTTTTCTCACTGTTCCTTCCGACGAGATGGGTCTGACAACAAGCGCTAAAGGGCCTCAGAAGGAGAACCTTGGAAGTTGTACCACGCTTCTTATGTAAACAGTTGCTGTCGAACTGGCTAAAGCCACATGCCTTACCTTGCCGCTTCTGGAATTCCACAGCAGGTACGCACAAACGCGGAGTAACTCCTAACTCCACCGACAATATTTCGAAAGTTTTTGAGAGATAGGTTCTGATTATTTTGATGTAACAGATTCGTGGTTTTTGGGGCCTCGTTACAGAATAGTTGCAATTTGTTTTATTTCTTACCGCCACTTATCTCTGTTCCTCTGAAATTATTTGTAAAACATTTCCAACGTCAACGGCATGTGCTGTGTGTCTTGTGTGGAAACAAGCTTGTTCCATTCCCTAACGGTGCCGCTGCTGACAACAGTGTAGGTTGTATGTCAACAGAGATATACAGCTTTATGGATAGGTTGATTGATGAAGAATTGGTCGATATGCACGTCTTGTATGAAATCACTGAATATGATGAAAGAGTGGCACAGCGATGCTATACTCAGCTCTCCCCTCAGGGACGATAGCCACTTCACAGTACTTCTACGTACCTACAAAGGCGACTAAGAGAGACCAGATCCTGTGTCATGTGTGGTATTTTTCGGCAGTCGCATCTTACAGGTTATTCCACTGTTTTGAATGTACGTTCATAGGTTCAAGGATAATTGTGGTAACAAACCGAGGCCGGCCGGTGTGGCCGAGCGCTTCTAGGCGCTTCAGTCTGGAACTGCGCGACCGCTACGGCCGCAGGTGATGTCCTTAGGTTCGTCAGGTTTAAGTAGTTCTAAGATCTAGAGGACTGATGCCTCAGATGTTAAGTCCCATAGTGCTCAGAGCCATTTGAACAAACGTAATAAATCCTAATTAGATTATTACTCTGGAACAAGACACCAGACACCATCAAAATTCTCCGGAAATATCCCTGAACAACCAGCAAAATTTTGTCGAGTGAATTTGGATTCACCTTGTATGTCTTGTAATCCGTCAAGATCTTTTATAAAAGGCGATTCTTCTGCCCCTGCTGGTGGCTTTTATGCAATCCGCAACACCTTCAAATACAGGACACAATAATTTCGTATTCCCTCGCTCGCTACATGCAAAATACAGAGTGTACATAAAGTCCGAGAACACTTTCAAGAACTAAACATTGTAATGATGTCATACAAGTTGCATTTTGAAGAGAAACTCCTCATTTTTTTTTACAAACATTCGATATGAGAACCATGAGTGGCCCGGCAGACGTCACGTAATCGAATTCTTGCCATACCCGTCCCAGCATGGCATCGTCGACTGTGGCAGTTGCTTCCATATTCTCTCCCGGAACTCTGCTACATCGCGTGGTAGAGGTGGTACAGTCACCAGATCTTTATTGTGTCCGCACAGAAAAGAATCACTCGGAGTGACAGCTGGTGATCGGGGAGGCCATTTCATGAAACTGCTGTCCTCTTTTGTAGCAAGGCCGATCCACCGGTTCGGCAGCTCCGTGTTCAGGTACCTACGAACTTCACGATGAAAATGGGGTGGAGCCCCGTCCTGCTGAATGATTAACGGAGAGTGCCATTGCATTTGAGGCATCAGTCATTGCTGCAACATGTAAAAGTAGGAATATCCAGTGACAGTGCTCTCAGCAAAGTGCTCTAGCATCTGAACTCACCATGTTTGGTAGTAGCGCTGACTATCGTCAAATTACCAAACTACACTGTGGCGGTATACACGAAAAAAAAAGTCGGGGTTTCTCTTCAAAATGACATGCGTATGAAATCTGTACAGGCAATGGCCTTGCCGCAGTGGATACACCGGTTCCCGTGAGATCACCGAAGTAAGCGCTGCCGGGCGTGGCCGGCACTTGGATGGGGGACCATCCAGGCCGCCATGCGCTGTTGCCATTTTTCGGGGTGCACTCAGCCTCGTGATGCCAATTGAGGAGCTACTCGACCGAATAGTAGCGGCTCTGGTCAAAGAAAAGCATCATAACGATCGGGAGAGCAGTGTGCTGACAACACGCCCCTCCAATCTGTATCCGGAGCTCAGGATGACACGGCGGTCGGATGGTCCCGATGGGCCACTTGTGGCCTGAAGACGGTGTGCATGAAATCTGTACAACGTTTGGTTCTTGTGCAATAAATAATTGAAAGTGTTCCGAGACTTTATGTACACCCTGTATTAGTCCTTCAGAGAACGTGAACAGGGCCTTTTTGTAGGAAATTTAACGTACTTAAATTTTGTGCTGGGATACATTTGTGCAAGATCTTATAGTTCTCGAATTATTCAAGAAAAACATACAAAAGTGAGCTTGAAGTGGTTTTTTTTATTGGAAAACTCGAAAACCATGGGCTTCATCGAAAACGTGTACCAGTACAAAATTTTATCACATTAAATTTCAAACAAATAGATCCTGTTCATTTTTTCTCTAGGACTAACAATTTGCGAGAGGGAATATAAAAATATAGCGCATGGTTTTTGAAGGCGTTGCAGCTTGCATAAAACCCAGTAGCAGGGGCAGCTGAATCACCCTGAGTAATTGCTTCGTATCTCGTCGTTTGCTGGCTCATGGAACTCATCGAGAAAAGATTATTGCAACTGCATAAGAACATCGTAGAGAAGGGGATTGCGCTGGCTTTCACCTGAAGCCAACTGAAACCATTGCAGAGCTAAATTAAGTTATGTAATTCAGTATATCGAAGCCAGTCACAATATTAGCTTTAAAATTATGGAAAGGAGTCCTTTGTAATTCCCAGTATAATAGAACATTAAAAAAACGCATAAAGGAGACGTTTGAGGTAACAGCAATTAACGTCACCGTATATCCTACTAAGCGCTCTTATCTCAAGCCAGTTGACCATCCGTGACGTGAGTTACAAATGCTGTTAACAGCCGGATAAAATCGCCGCAAGACTACTAAAAGAACTGTCGCTGCGTCGTAGGAGGCGTGGTAGACAATACCCGCTGTACTGCCGTCTACCACACGTTGCCAGAAAGTATTCCCTTTGGCATACAACCCAAAGTGGCATCCAAGGACAGATCTGTCCCATTCTGAAGGATTAATAGTTCCGGATTACAATTTACAAGCTTTTCCCGATAATTATTGGTAGTATATTACAGTATTGGGCTATCACGTTGTGAGGAAAGCAGGAGGGAAAGCAGATTACATTTTGATGACCCGTTGGTCGTTACTAAGTGTGTTGGAGGACTTGTGAAGGATTTTGGTACAGTCTTCTTGAAGAAAACATCCAGTCATTCGCCTGAAATTATTTTGCTACAGCTGAAGCTCGATCTATTTGTCTTCCTCTACCATTCAGTACCGACCGGCCGCCGTTTGGTCCTCTGGCAATGCGTCATTCGAATGCAGTATAGAGAGGCATGGTGGCCGTCGTCAGCTTTCCAGAACTTTAAGCCGCTTCTACTCATTCAGTAGCTGCTCAGTTAACATTACAAAACTGGCAGCACCCCGTTCCAGTCCTCCTACCAAGGAGTATCGGGAATGGAACCGGGCCCTCCACGTAGCAGACACGCTGACCACTTAGGTAAGGAACTGGATTTGAAGTTATTTAGGGAAAACGTAAATTGAGATCGGCACTTCTCGAATGCGAGGAGTGTCGTCATGTACGCGGTAGAAAACATCAGACTGACGGAGTCCGAACGAGGTCGAAAATGGCGTAGAAAACAGCGCTTTGCGTTTTTGCAAGTTCTCTCCTTCTCGACCACGAGAGCTGGTGCAAGTATTGACATTTGCAAAGCAGTTAATTGAATACGCTCTCGGGGAACAGAGCAAAGCCAACAAAGCGGCAATCTTTGGTCGTTGATCTATGCGAGGCACGGGTCGATTTCTCCGGCCGCGGGGCGCTGCCTACTGATCCGCTGTGCTGGCGCGACAGGTACCCCTTTGTCGCGGACCGCGGGGGCCTTGTTGTCCAGGCGCCCGCGAGCATGGAGCCGGCCGGCGCCGCCGCCTTGCATAATCTCTAACGCCCGTTAATTGCGGAGTTATGCAAGTGGAGGAAGCCCCCACTACCAGTCACTCCGCCATGTCGTCAGTCAGTGGGCGCTGGGCTCCGCTCACACTCGACCCACTACCGCACAATGTGATCGCGATTTGGGTCAAACGGCGTCAGCTGTCCGGTGCAAGGCTTTGCAGAACTACCAGTCGCCGCGGGGTGTGACTTGCACATGCAGGCACCCCTTACCAAACACGCTAATACTGCAATACTCTGATGCACTCGGAACCCAATATGTAACACATGTTTGCAGAAAACAGGTGTTATACCACCGCGCCGTGGTCGCAGGACGCGTTTGGTCAAGGTTGTTGCATGACTGTCTCTTCTTTCTGTTGAGCTCTCACTCCGTCAGTCCCCTTCGTGCAATAAAATAACTTTACATGGTGAGTATCACCATTGGTACTGCGAATCTATCTACATCTGTGCTATCCAAACCACTGAGGGGTGCACGGCAGAGGGTACTTTCCATCCCCGCACTTATTACGGCTTCTTTCTGATCCATCCACGTTTCGAGCGCGCGATCAACGGCTGCTTAAATGCCACTGTCCCCGGTGCAGTTGATGTAATCTTGTCTTTGCGGTCCCTACGGAAGCGTTAAGTAAATGGTTGTAATACATCCGTAGATTACCCTGTGGTGTTTCTCAAAACTTTTCAAGGAGGCTTACGTGGGATAGCTGGTGTCTATCGTCAGACGCCTGCTAGTTCGAGTTTTCCAGCATCTCCGTGGTGCTCTCCCATGTGTCGGGCAATCCTGTGGCCGTTCTTTGTATTCAATCAACATCCACACTTACGAGGGGGCCACGCCTACTCATCACAACCGATCTCGCCCAGATTTAAGGTAAATCCAGAACATGACCACAAATTAAAGAGAGAGAAGTGGGAGTGTCATATGGTCAAGCGTTTAGAAAAATTCGGCCGTTGTCGCCGAGCGGTTCTAAGCACGTCACTCTGGAACAGCGCGACAGCTACCGTCGCAGGTTCGAATCCTGCCTCGGGCATGGATGTGTGTGACGCCCTTAGGTTAGCTAGGTTTAAGTAGTTCTAAGTTCTAGGGGACCTCAGAAGCTAAGACCTACAGTGCTCAGAGCCATCTGAACCATTCTTGTATACTGAACTCCGATACAGGATGGACAAAGTCCTTGTTTCGTATTCTGGAAGGCTGTGTAACGATACGCTCTTTTCCAGCGATACATCAGCGCATCCGGGATTCAATGCGACGGCGGGTTCATGCCTGTATGCTTGCTAGTGAAGGGCATTTCAATATATAATTTAAGAAAGTGTTTCATGCTGTGCTGATACGGTCTTTTTCTTGTGTTTCCATTAACTGAAGTAGAATATGAAGTCTGACATGGAAATAAAACGTTTGCGGACCTTTGTACATGTAACATACAGTTGTCAAAATAAATGTTGCATGTTGCGGAAACTTTAATACTGAATGTTGTGAGCCGGAAATACGTTATGATATCAATAAATTGGTTTGTTTGTGACATAATTCTAGCGGAAACAGTCCATCTTTGTACTACGTGAGGGGCAGTATTAGCATTCGATGGCAACCGTGTCATTTGTAAACATTGCAGTGCTGACGCTTTGTCATTATGAGTGTTGTGTTGCTTCAGGACTGTACGTACAACAACAGCGTACGATCAGAGGCTCGTATAGTGACTCTAATGGAGTCACTATACACTAAATTCAGCTGGACGTCGCAGCGAATGTCGCAATGAGTCGGCTCTAGATCCTGGAACGAGTTTCTAGCGACAGGATCAGTCGAGCATCGTCACAGAAGTTGCCGCGGAAGAAAAAGAAGAAGTGTGCAAGACCGACATCTGCGTGTAACAGCAAGAAGAAACCCTCAACACAATACTACACATCTACGGAAGCAGTTCCAAACAGCTACAGGAGTGCAGGCATCAATACCAACCATACGAAGCACGAATTGCGGGCCGGTGTGACCGAGCGGTTCTAGGCGCTTCAGTCTGGAAAATCGCGGCTGCTACGGTCGCAGGTTCGAACGCTGCCTCCGGTATGGATGTTTGTAATGTCCTTAGGTTAGTTAGGTTTAAGTAGTTCTAGGGGACTGATGACCTCAGCAGTTAAGTACCATAGGGCTTAGAGCCATTTGAACCATTTAGAACGAATTATGTGCCAGAAGACCTGTCGAAGCTCCTTCTCTAAATCGGTTCCGGAGGTGGTGGGGGAGGGGGGGGTAGCGGCACAAGAACACGAAACCACTCTTTGTGGATAAGGCAGCAGTCGGACACAGCGGTATTTTCTGATGGACACGCCACGGTCTCCACACTGACAATACTGATATTCGTGTGTGGAGGTAATGAGGACAATGTTTACACTCTTACTGTATATTAGATCGCCAACCTTTTCAAGGCGGTTCAGGCATGTTTTCGGATGGAATCGTGTGTGGGCGCGGGACACTCCTTGTGCCAATACACGGATGAGTGGTGCGAAGTATCTGGATGATATCGTTGTACGCATTGTGGCTCCATTTGGTGATCATATTGGAGCGGGATTCACGTTGATAACGACTATGCACGGCGCCATCTTGTGAACACCTCCCTAGTGGAGCATACAATCAGTAGGATGGAATGACCTCCATATTATCCAGATCTCAACAATACTAAGAATGCAGGGGCCATGGTGAAAAGAGTGGTTTGTAATCATTCTGAGCCACTGGACATGTTATAGGGCACCATATAGGCTGCTGTGGAGGAATTGGACAGTATCCCACAGGCTTATCTGGACAGTTTGGTAAGGAATATGCCTTCAGTTACGAGGAGGGTCAATTGGTTCATTCAGTGACAGTGAGTAGAAAATATAGTGTTTGTAGTGGTATCTTTGTATGGTTTTTTTGTTTGGTTTTCAAGTATAAATGTGTTTATCTTCTTTATTTTTGTTTTCTTATGGCTTTACCTAACAGAACAAAATCAGGTTTGGTTCCTATTATGTGCAGTATTAACAATAATGCAGTATGCAACATTTATTTTGACCGGCGTGTTTTCTTCGTCTACATGTAAGGGATGTTTTCCGAAAGTTTGGTCACACCTTTTTGTTAGATCTTACATGTGTGAAAAGTTGTAGGTCACTATTAAAATGGTCTATCAAGTAGTTTTTATACAACATGGTCAACAAGGGCACCAACACCACCCTCGACTAGCCTAAAGCTACTTTTCTTCGTGTAGGAATCTTGCGGCATCTGCTTAAAGACCTTGACTTTTCTGTCGATAATGATATCTAGAACAGGGAAACAAAGAGGAAAGAAAGATGAGGGTTCTACATGCCACAGAAGACGAGGTCATTACAGAAGCAGCGCAAGTTCCGATGTGACATTCGAAACAAGTGAATGTAATTGTGCTTCCACTCGCCGACCAGAGAGTGAAATCGCGGGGGCCGTGAATTCGACAGATCATATCGCGTATTGTATAAGAGGTTAAAACGATCTGTGTAACGCTATAGGTATTGCGGCAGTCCTGAATGGGGAACAGGTGGCAGACTCCTTCTGCGTAATACCTGACTCATCGGCTGCCCGCTGCAGTATGTCAAGGTTCCGGCCGCGTGTATAATGGAATCTGCCACGGAGAACACTTAAATGATATCACTCTCTCTCTCTCTCTCTCTCTCTCTCTCACACACACACACACACACACACACACATATTCACCGAAGGAGAGAGGGGTGAATGGGTGGAACAGGAAAGGTCGCGGCTCAGACTATTCTGTTGTCACCATACAGCTGTTGCAAATTGAGACACTTGTCTAAAATTAATAAGGAACCTCGTCAGACCCCCACGTGTCTCGCGATGGGCAGCAATACAAGTTATCGTACCGCTGACTCTGATCAAATTTTACGTGAGATGGGCTGTTATTGCATGTAAACCACCAGATTTCCATCGGTGGAGATATTTTTGGGACGCTTTAGTGTACTGTTATTCAGGCTGTACGCGTACTTTAAGAAGTTCATTTCGTTGCACTTATTGCCTGTTGATGGGGTTTCACACCCACATGAAAGTGCCACGTGGATGCATAGAGATGCAAAATGTGAATCTCGAAAGTAAGGGAGCTGTTGGTCTCGTGGAACACCCCTTACTGTTTCAGATACGCTATAAAGTAATTCTGCCTCCTTCAATGTAAATTTCGTCTGCGTGCCATAAGGATGAGGTAAGACACATGATGGAGGAATTGGCGATCATTACCCCCCCCCCCCTCCTCTTCCCCCCCCCCCCCCATGCTCTCCCCCCGTGCTATAAGGCAGGGCCAACATGAAAGACAAGGGAGTCATATTTGGGAAGAGTGTCAGTTAGTCCCTAAGCAGCTGTCGTGGTACTTTCAAAATTTCTTCTGCGGATCCCTAATGTGATCACAACTGATTTATTTTCGTCTTTGTTTATCTGAGCTGTCGATATTGTTCTAGTCGCCTTGCAACCGATGAGATTTCGGTCGCTTGAAAGTAAGCAAAACTTAATTGTTCTCACACGTTCTCATTTCATAGTTCCACACGTTAAAAAAAATTTCATATTTTATTGTTTTTCTGTCGCCTGCTACTATTTTTCGTAAAGTATTCCAACATATTGTTACAGAGAGAGGCGAGACAGTCCTAAGACTGAGAAGACCTAGTAATCCCGTTTGGCTTCTGGGATTTTGGCTGTTATCATTGCCGTCATTCAACCAGAATTATGTGCAAATGTGTAACTGTATTGTGTGAATGACCGAAGTTGTACACTCTAACGATAACACAATATTACTAATAATGTAATGAGAAGAGAATAGTAGTCAGTGAAATACGACAAGAACATGGGCGCTCTTATATTCAGAGCAATATCCGAATGCCGTTGACTAATGCCACTGCCGCCCTCTTTCTATTATTCTGTTTCAAGCAGTTATGTGTCTCGTGTGGATAGTCATGGTGAATGCTTGCCGTATTGTTGTGGTATGATGGTGTAGATGAGTATGTAATGAAAGCCACGAAGGGGCTGAAACTGAATATCGACAGCCAGATCCAGCTGACAGATTACCATCCAATGTTTCGCATGTTTCATGCTATGAAGAACAACGGACGGACTTACAATTTAAACTGAGTGTTTGTCGCGGAGCATGCTGATCACTAGTTACATGCTTCCAAATTCTGGCGATGAAAGTTTCGTTTGCACTTGGATTAAAAATCCAACTACCTCCAGCTGGACGCCTCTTACACTGGTGAACAGCAGCGGCTCCTGTTACGAAGGCATGTAACTAACCTGTGAACCAAACGAAACCAAGTCAACACGTAACCTATTATTCGCAAAGAAGACCCTGAGAGTCGTTAAAATTGACGTCTTCGACTGACGTAGGAACCATAGGAACCAACTTTTTACTCTCTTGTTCGATAAAACTCTACAGAGAAACCTGGATTTGAAATCAGATCACTGGGTACTGTTTTCCTTTTGAATGGTTTGATGTGGCTCTCCACAACATCGTCCCCTGTGTCATTCTATTCATATCAGAATATCACATACGCGCAACTTAAGTGGATTATTTGTTGGACGTATTCAAGTCTCTGACTTTCCGTACAGCTTTTGCCCTGTACAGTTCCTTGTAGTACCGCCGAAGTGTCTAGGGCATGAATGGTTGGGATACGCCGTAGGGCAGGTTCAGCAACCTAATTGGGAAGGGTTTCTCCTATCATTCCGCAGGTACCTATCTTTCGCGAAGTATGAATTGCGCACGTAAGTGTATCTGTTAAGTGTAAGTGACTGTAAAGTTTATGTGTGTGTGGAGTGGAGTGCATGTTCGTGTTGGAGATGATGGGAGAAGGGAGAGGGTGCAACCCGATGCCGGTTCATAGCCACCTCCTCTCCAAAAGCACCAAGGGAGCCGCCAAGCTCAACGTCCCCATCCGACGGATGGTTCACCATCAACAGTGTCACGTGTTCTCACTTCATGAGACACTGCGGTGAAGTTTGGTAATCAGAAACCATACACCACCTCCTCTCCTCTCCTTGCCGGCCAAATACTCTCAGTGAAACTTTCATTCACACCAGGATTCAAACCGGCTTACCTCCGGGTCGGGCGCCATGGCACCATCATGCCCTATTCGGCTACACAGGTGGGTTTGGTGTGTTATACACCAGCACTGGCTTTTCTCTTACCAGGACGATTCTCTTAATGGGTCCCATCATATTATTGTGACTCAGTAGCTTAGGCCACGGAGAGGAATAACAGCGGAGAGGGCTGTAGGTGGTCTTGTTTAGCTGACACGTACTGCAGGAAAAACACGTGCGAGGCTGGTGGTGCCCGCGGGTGACGAGGAATAGGGACGTGTGCTGGCGCGCAAACCGCCCGCCGCTCACAGACCGTTACCCGACGTGACTAGCGGACTGCGCACGCGCGCAGGAATCTTCCATTCTTTGCTCCCCGTCTCAACACTAGCCCCTGCATTATCGACGATTAACCTACCTCAAACCAACATCTGAAGTCGGGGTCGCTGACGCACACAAGTGCACCGTCTCCCGCAGAGGAAGTTTCATTCTCGAATCTTGGTGCTTGAAGACATGTTCATCACTAATTGTCCACCCAAGGACTGATAGATGAAATAGAAAAGATCTAAAGGAACATCAGCGTCTTTAGTCACAAGTCCGCTTTGTTCAGGCGAAACCGTCACAGAGATCTTCATCAACCGGCCGAAGTGGCCGTGCGGTTCTAGGCGCTGCAGTCTGGAATCGCGAGACCGCCACGGTCGCAGGTTCGAATCCTGGCTCGGGCATAGATGTGTGTGATGTCCTTAGGTTAGTTACGTTTAACTAGTTCTAAGTTATAGGGGAGTAATGACCTCAGAAGTTGTCCCATAGTTCTCAGAGCCATTTGAACAATTTTTGAGATCTTCATCCAACACTAGTGGCAGATGGTGCAAGAGAGGCGCTATGCATAACGGAGATACTGTTTAAATTTCGAGAGTGTACGTCCACAGAAGAGTCAACTTCCCTACTGATTCCTACAGGCGTACCTCACGAAATGACGATGAAAGTCAGACCAGAGTGCTTCGAGCTCACACAGAGCCTTGCCAACTATCGTCTTCCATAGCACTGTTCGCGATTGGAACAGGAAAAGTGGGACACATCCACGACACATCATCAGCTGGCTTACGGAGTACAGATGTAGAAGTAATGGAAAAGTGGTGACGTACACCTTACATTCATTAGACTGTTCGCTACTATTCTTCATTTAAATTTGGAATCACACTGTAGCGCCTTGTGGATTGAAAACTTGTGATGCTATTGATGGTAATCCGCCCGGTACTTGGTGTTCTCAGTAGGTATGTAGCACTCCTCCACCCACCGAGCGTTGTACTGACACCGTCTCCCTTCGTTCTGTTCTCATAACCTACATCGACACAAAAGCAACTATACACGTCATCTTGACGATAAAGGGGGGGGGGGGGCGGGGGGCTATTATACACCGGTATTACGTTGGTCCTGAGAATTTCTATGAAATGAGATCGCAAAATTCGGTTTCTGGTTAATGGCTAGGCGAGTAGCTTGTCTGCAGATGCCATAGCTTCCCAGTAGTTAGCAGTTATAACCCGTCAAAAGCGTTCACTTGATTGCATCCATGGCCTCGTTATATTCTAAGATGCGTTCCTGCATATCTCGCGAAAATAGCATTCCTGGAAAAGGAGTGATAGTCCAGCAAAGTATCAGATTTTCCATTTGTTTTTGGCACGAAACACATCCAAACCTTTCTGAGTCTATAATTTCAGTGTTAGTGTTATAGAAACATATCTCAGGAATTAGAAGTACAGTGACTTACAAAAGCAGCCACACGTGACACAGAGATCTCCAGTTATGCTCCTATCAGTACGTACCTTTCCGACACTTTTTTTCATTTTGGTTTGTTAGTTGTATACACTCTAACTCGTTTTCCCGTGCTCGAGAAATTCGATTAGTATCGGACCTCGGACGTGCCTCATGAGCGCACAGCTTTGAATTTTTTAAGAAGAGGTGGCGGACGCATGCTTCTATTGCCTACATACCTCACTACTTTATTACAAAGCGGCATATGAAAATTTCAACCGACTTGGTTGCTACTACGTTTCGTATCTTTTTACTTGAACACTCCTTATATTTAGGTGCTGCACATCATAAATGCCATGAATTTTTTCCACACGTTCTTTTTCACTAAATAAAGCAATCCTCAATTCGAAGGCTGGTTTGACTTCTGGCAGGACTTTGTTAGGCTTCGCCTTATTGGAGATGGTACGCCCTTGTCCTCCAGTTATAGAAGACCTAAAGTTTCAAGTGGCCCGAACCACACGCAGCGTTGCATTTTACATATACATATATTTAAATATACGTATATTTACAGCAACAAATCACACGCGTAATATTATTCAGTCATATAGTGATTCATAGTGAATCAAGAAACTGAAAATTGTAAGTAACTTTAAAATGTATTGAGAACGCCTCCTATTTTCCTCATTCTTTTTTCGGTAATGTAAGGCGCTTTGAAATTCACGCTCATAGCAAGAACTTCACAAGAAACCCAGATTGATAAAGATATTTCAGACAGCGTCCGGTGGTCAGGCAAATAGCCCTCCTCCGTTTTGCTCCAAAAGCACCTGGTTCAGAGGAAGAAAATGTTGGTAAAACTCCGGACGGCGCGCTTCTTTCGACGACGAGCTGTGTCACATCATTCTTCTAACCTTATCAAATGTAATCAAGTGCACTTCCTTAACGCCTAGTGGTCACGGTGCTGGCAACATTCGAATGGGGTTCAAACTCGTTTTCGGTGATTTAGGTTTTTTTCGTCTTTCTATAAATCAGAGACCAATGCCAGAATATATCCTTTGTAAACGATACCGCCGATTTCGTTGCCAATCCCTTATACTCAGTCTCCTATCATCTCGTCGCCGAGGATACATTAAGAACAAACTTTCCCTCTTGTTTTATCAAACGAAAAAACAAACTCTAAGCCAAAAAAAGGAAAAAAGATTTACGCAGCACAAAGGAATTATCCGAATGGCACGGGAATCGGTAGATATGATGTACATGTACGGCCAAATAAATGATTACAATTTCAGAAAAACCAGGAGAAAGAGCTTCACAAATGGAGCAAGTCGATAACGCGTTGGTCCACCTCTGGCCCTCATTCAAGCAGTTATTCAGCTTTGCATCGATTGATAGAGTTGTTGGATGTCCTCCTGAGGGATGCCGTGCCAAATTCCAATTGGCTCGCCAGACCGTCAAATTATGAGCTGTTTTGAGGGCCCTGCTGTTAATGCTCCAAACACTACCAACTGGAAAGATATCAGTGGCTTTGCTGGCCAAGGTAGATGTTGGCAAACAGGAAGACAACTAGTAGAAACTCTCACTATGTGTAGGCGGGCGTTATCTTGCAAAAATGTAAACCCAGGATGACTTTCCATGAAAGACAACAAAACGCAGCGTAGAATAGCGCTGTGCTGTAAGGGTGCCATGGATGACAACGAAAGGGCTGCTGCGACGAAAACGTACGGCAGCCCCAAACCATCACTCGTTGTCGGGGCGTATGACGGGCAACAGTCAGGTTGGTGCCTCGGCGCTGTCCAGGTCGTCGTCAGACACGTCTTCGGCCTGGAATCTCATTGACTGGAAAAGAATTGTCTTCAGAGATGAGTCCCTCTTCGAACTGAGCCCCGATGAACAACGAAAGCGTGACTGGAGAAGACCTGGACGGCTACGGAATGCAAACCTCACTGTCGCCCTCCATACGACCTGAGAATCAGGTGGTATGGGGTGCCATTTCTTTTTATAGCAGCACTTCTCTCGTTGCCATCCTCGTCATCCTTGGAGCATGTCGGTACGTCGACGATATGCTACTCCCCGTTTTGTTTCCCTTCGGGGAACCCATCTTGAGCTTACATTTCAGTAAGATAATGCCCGACTGCACGCAGCGAGAGTTTCTACTGCTTGTGTTCCTGCTAGTCAACACCTACCTGGACCAACAACGTCACCGGACATCTCTCCAGTTGAGAACGTTTGGAGCATTAAAGACAGGGCCCGCCAAGCAGTGCGGAATTTTACGTTCCAACGCGCCAGTTGGCGGCATTTCATCCCTCAGAAGGAGATCTAACAACTCCATCAACCAATGCTAAGCCGAATAACTGGTTGCACAAGGGCCATAGGTGGACCAACGCGTTATTCTGAATGGTTCAAATGGCTCTGAGGACTATGGGACTGCCGGCCACGGCGGTCTCGCGGTTCTAGACGCGCAGTCCGGAACCGTGCGACTGCTACGGTCGCAGGTTCGAATCCTGCCTCGGGCATGGATGTGTGTGATGTCCTTAGGTTAGTTAGGTTTAAGTTGTTCTAAGTTCTAGGGGACTGATGACCACAGAAGTTGAGTGTGACCTCCATACGTACCCATACAACATCCGGACTGAAGCGCCTAGAACCGCTCGGCCACAGCGGCCGGCCAGCGCGTTATTGACTTGCTCAATTACAGAAGCTGTCTCTCTTAAGTAAATCATCCAATTTCGCTGAAATTGCAAACATTTGTTTGTCTATACATCACATCAACCGATTTCCGTTCCATTCGGGTAGTTCCTCCATGGTGCAATTTTTCTTCCTTTTTTATTCGTAGAATGTAAATCGGTAATATATATTTTCGCCAGTGAAGAAAACCGAGCGTATATTACGCTTCTGCCACGAGTAATTTTTGCTCTTCGATCGGTTCGTACGTCGCTTCCACAAGGAAAGCTTGGTTATACCCGTTTACGCAATTCGCCTTACGACAGCGTCTCGGACGGTACAAACACTGTGACGGTGTCAGATAATTGGCCAGGCAGTGGCTCGGGTTCAGAGTAGTTCTACGACGACCTGAACGTTACGTAAACTTTCAGACTGTGTTTCTGAATCACAGATGCGGACTGCACTGAGCTGAAACTCTACACCTATGTGACATGAAGGCTATTCAGTTACCAATAAAAATATCATTTAACGGCGACGAAGGTACTTCGTGTGCTAGCAGCAACTTCGACGGTCTATAGGAAGGCTTCGTGGTGATTTGAGGAACACACGGCGGCCGTAAAATTATTGTATGGTTCACGAGATGTGGTATCTCATCAGTGAAGTTCATAAGCAGCCGTACAGTTGCGCTGTAGCGTGTTACCACAGAAGAGTTTATTCCAATATCTTATATTTTCCACCACACTGTAAACTACAGTCATCTGTTAACCCACACACGTGCTACCTCTGTGCGTTCCCCTGTACGTGAGACAGCAAGATGAAGTGAGTTCGTTGTTCGCTTCGAAAAGCTGGCTTGTGTCCACGCATGCAACTAACTCTCTCTTTAATGCAAATCAGAAATCTCACTTTGTCGGATACTATTTTGCGCTGCGGTTTAATACTGGTAGCTATAAATGCTCTACGGCCTTTACACAATGTTTGAATATTAGTGTCACGCCTTGATTCATACCAGTCACGCACGGATCTGTCGATAGCTGTGCGCTCTAGTGAGCACGTTTAGGTGTGTTCTGTCGACCAAGAGTACAGAGTAACAGTAAGATATACCGTACAGTTCAATCCTGTAGTGTTCCACACCTCAGTCGGTAAAAACAGAATCAGTCTGTTGTCCGTCTGTCTGTCTGTCCGACTGTTCAGAAACCGTTTTCTTTCGAACGGAGACGTATCAAATTCAAATTTACATCACATGTCTATGTTACGGTTCCTTGGAGATGTGAAAACGCGAAGCTTCTAAAACAATGCAATCAAAAGATTCGGTTATATTAGGCACATATTTTGATACTAGCAAACCCACTCATCAAAACTTACAGGGCACTTCCCGTTCACCTATAATCACGAAAGCAAGGTTTCACACTACAACCAAAGGGAAAAAATCCTAAAATTGTTAGTCTGTAATTATATCACACGAAAACATTTGTCATTTGTTATCGTGTTGACTGTCTGTCAGTCCGTCTGCCAAGATCCTTTTGTCTCACGAACGGGTAGATGTATCAAGTTGAAACTTATGTCACACACTAAGGTCTGTAGGGCTTGGGGGTGTACTCGCGGGATTTCACATAAAATGATGTGGTGTGGCCCTCAACTACGTACCCTCAGACTCAGAGCTGAAATATTAAAAGTTTTGGCAAGTTTCATTGTCGAGGGGCTGGGATACGTAGTTGCCGCATTACATGCCAAATACTGCTGAGTGTACAGTATACAATTTGAATATACAGATGAATCGAATGGTCGAAGGTTCCTATCACTCGGCAATTAATAATTCTGAACGTACTGGTTCAAATGGCTCAGAGCACTGTGGGACTTAACTTCTGAGGTCATCAGTCGCCTAGAACATTAGAACTACTTAAACCTAACTAACCTATGGACATCACACACATCCATGCTCGAGGCAGGAATCGAATTTGCGACCGTAGCGGTCGCGCGGTTCCAGATTGTAGCGCCCAGAACCTCTCGGCCACTCCGGCCGGCTTGAACGTAAATATAGACATTTATAAATGAAACATTAGAATTAAATAAATTCTGCAGGTACTGTTTTAACGACTTTAAATGATGAGTACAATAGCAGAAGTACCTTTAAGAATATCCTTTATTATTGTAAAAGACTTATTGGTGTCGATGGTCCAGCGAATAAATAAAATATAAGTTGAATAACGGAGAAACAATAGATTCGTACTTCACGTAATTAGTTATGAACAAAAACATAGCTCGCAAGATGTTCATTTCTAAACGCGTACTTCGTCTTCACTGCAGAAGCCACGAAAGCCTCACAAGTGCACAAGTCGGCACCACGAAATATTTCTATCTCCCGCGACCACGGGGAAACTGCTCTACTCCCTAAGTCTTTCCCGCGACTGTGCGTCGGTCGCGCCGTGCTGTCGATGGCTCTCTCGTGTCCTCTCCTGTACTCCTGTGCGACCCGATACTCCTCCCCCACTTAGGTAGTCGCCTGCTGTAGTAACGAACGCTGTGATTGGCTAGAGTGCTCCCGTCATGTCTTCAAGCCAACGCACGCTCACATTCATATAGAAACACATACGAAATACTGGATTTACATATAAATAATTTGAAATTAAGTAAATATTCCTACGGCTGAACAGTAAACGCGCTCTAACACACATTATTAGATACACAAACAAATCAAATAAACATATATTAAAGGAATAGACACAAAAGGTAGGCTAGTAGCCTAATGTCTCTGTGCTTTGTAGAACACAGTAAATATTTAGCCGATTTCTTCATCAATAGTATATATTGGATATAAACAAAGAAAAAGATGAATAAATATACACTCCTGGAAATGGAAAAAAGAACACATTGACACCGGTGTGTCAGACCCACCATACTTGCTCGGGACACTGCGAGAGGGCTGTATAAGCAACGATCACACGCACGGCACAGCGGACACACCAGGAACAGCGGTGTTGGCCGTCGAATGGCGCTAGCTGCGCAGCATTTGTTGCACCGCCGCCGTCAGTGTCAGCCAGTTTCCCGTGGCATACGGAGCTCCATCGCAGTCTTTAACACTGGTAGCATGCCGCGACAGCGTGGACGTGAACCGTATGTGCAGTTGACGGACTTTGAGCGAGGGCGTATAGTGGGCATGCGGGAGGCCGGGTGGACGTACCGCCGAATTGCTCAACACGTGGGGCGTGAGGTCTCCACAGTACATCGATGTTGTCGCCAGTGGTCGGCGGAAGGTGCACGTGCCCATCGACCTGGGACCGGACCGCAGCGACGCACGGATGCACGCCAAGACCGTAGGATCCTACGCAGTGCCGTAGGGGACCGCACCGCCACTTCCCAGCAAATTAGGGACACTGTTGCTCCTGGGGTATCGGCGAGGACCATTCGCAACCGTCTCCATGAAGGTGGGCTACGGTCCCGCACACCGTCTTCCGCTCACGCCTCAACATCGTGCAGCCCGCCTCCAGTGGTGTCGCGACAGGCGTGAATGGAGGGACGGATGGAGGCGTGTCGTCTTCAGCGATGAGAGTCGCTTCTGCCTTGGTGCCAATGATGGTGGTATGCGTGTTTGGCGCCGTGCAGGTGAGCGCCACAATCAGGACTGCATACCACCGAGGCACACGGGGCCAACACCCGGCATCATGGTGTGGGGAGCGATCTCCTACACTGGCCGTACACCTCTGGTGATCGTCGAGGGGACACTGAATAGTGCACGGTACATCCAAACCGTCATCGAACCCATCGTTCTACCATTCCTAGACCGGCAAGGGAACTTGCTGTTCCAACAGGACAATGCACGTCCGCATGTATCCCGAGCCACCCAACGTGCTCTACAAGATGTAAGTCAACTACCCTGGCCAGCAAGATCTCCGGATCTGTCCCCCATTGAGCATGTTTGGGACTGGATGAAGCGTCGTCTCACGCGGTCTGCACGTCCAGCTCGAACGCTGGTCCAACTGAGGCGCCAGGTGGAAATGGCATGGCAAGCCGTTCCACAGGACTACATCCAGCATCTCTACGATCGTCTCCATGGGAGAATAGCAGCCTGCATTGCTGCGAAAGGTGGATATACACTGTACTAGTGCCGACATTGTGCATGCTCTGTTGCCTGTGTCTATGTGCCTGTGGTTCTGTCAGTGTGATCATGTGATGTGTCTGACCCCAGGAATGTGTCAATAAAGTTTCCCCTTCCTGGGACAATGAATTCACGGTGTTCTTATATCAATTTCCAGGAGTGTATTTATAAGCGTGCTGCTACCGTTTTTTCGTGTAACTGTGGAGTACTTACGGCCTGACACGATCGATAGTAATCGGCCACTTTGACCTCAAATAACTCATGTATTATTCAAGTTACATGCCTGTAATTTACACCAGTTTAGGTTTACACTAATAGCTTTCCAAAGACACGTCGATCGACAAAATCGGATGAAGCATTTATATTTTGAAATTCGTTGCTGCGTGATAATTGTATAATTACTAAACTTTAAATTAATAAAGATATTGAAAATCTGATTACGCCATCAGAATCGTCGTGCAAATAATGGTAATGAACATGTTTCTTTTTGAGGTATCATGATTCAACTGGTTACTATTAATTTCTATATGAACTGTGAAATGTCTGCCATTAAAGTTTCACAAAGTCCGCCATCTTTGGCACCCCCTGCGTGTCTCCTTCATCGATACATCATCACTATGGAATTCCGAGCCACACGGTCGGCTGGACCATGTGGTACGGCCATTGTGTGTCATTACGCAGTTTCTAACGAGCCGCGGCTTGCCGAACGGCCCGCCAACTCTCAACCTAGTATATTTTCAGGGCGCCACAAGTCGCCCGTTACCTCAGGTAGTAAACATTAGCTTCAAGTCAATGCAGTCAAACTATACGGTCATTTATGTTACATATTTTGGTACTCGCAAACTCATAAAAATCTAAAGGGTACTTACCGTTTCTATAAAACACGAAATTTTACAAGAAGAAAGATTTCCGAGTACAAGTAAAGGAAAAGAATCAGACAGTTCTTAATTTTTAAATCTATCGCACGAAAAAATATTTGTTTGGTTATTTGTTATCCAACTTCTAACTTGTATTTCAAACTTTGTAGGAAGTCTTGGTATCCCTGCGTCTGATATTTTGCTAGTATCAATGTCGATAGCAGGCGAAAATCGTCAAGATCCTCGACCCGGTATGGATGAACCGTCTGTACACATAATTAGTTTGTACGGAAGCTTCAGTGCGCGAGTCTACTCGCACCAGCCATTTTCTTTTCCATGGTCGCCGATGCGACTCTTTAACAAATCATATGAGTTATGAGAACGTAGGTTTTTGCGACAACGTTCTTGCATAAAACTCACATGCTTTACTGGCGCATTACGTTTAAACGAAGAGTCAAGCTTTCGACGACTTACCTAGTAATTGTCATTTCGGTCCAATTACGTCGAGTTGACGTTCCAATCATCTGATAAAAGAAGATCTCAAACATGGCTGCGAAACAGCAACTGTGTAAATCTGAATAGGTTGAAAAAAATCAGCCGACCAGGTACAAAACGTAGGTTTATTAGCCCTTGACCTAGGTTTCGTATTTCTAAAAATATCATCTTCAGAAGGAGTGGACCTTGTTACATCGCATGACGGTACATTAGGTTAGCCGAGGCCGAGCGGCTCTTGTCGTATATAAAATTGACAAAAACAATTATCCCAAGCCATGGCCTTAGATATCAGCCAGATTACATTTAGCACACTTCAGAATGAATGTTCAGTAGTAAATGCGTACAGGTAGAGGCTCTTGTCAACATGCATAAGTCACTTGTACATCATGCCAGAGACTAAGGCCAACTGTGACTCCTGTTACGATTTGTTGACAACAGCCTTTACCTGCAGGCATTTACCTGTGAGCATTGATTCTGAAGTTCGCTAAATGTAACCTGGGTGCAATCTAAAGCCAAGGCTTGGGATAATCCTTGTTTTGTCAATTTTATATATGACAAGAGCCGCTCGGCCTCAGATAACCTAATGCATCTCAAATGCAGCTCAAATTTATACATTTATCCTTCTCCATCATCCCTGAAAGTTTGTAACATCATAATAGAATCAGCCTGTATGTGTACACAGACAAACAGGCGCCGGCGCCTGTAACTTCGACACTCTGTACCGACGTTGGATGACATTTCCGGACATAGGTTCCTACCTTCATTTCGTTCCTCAAGACACCTTCTACATGTCCTCGAAACTTGTCGGCGAAATTTTGAAACACCCTGTATATCTACGTAACGTTGGTAGATTCACCGATTTTGTACCGAACATTATTTTCGACATCCTGTGCTTCACAAACAGGACTTGACCATAAAGTGAAGATTCCAATGTGAAAAGTATTCGAGACGAGCCCTCATTTCGCTTTATGACAGCTCTCGGCAATTGCATAAGTGACCTCTGTTAGTGTTAACGAAACCAGAATGATTCTGACGTAAGGCAGCTATTGGTACAGTGGAAACCGGGTAGCCTTGTAATTCCACGGAGAGCCAGGAAGAAGGATCTTGCAGATGCTAGCCATGCGTGAAGCCTTCCCAGGAGGCTGCACATCGAAACCACTGTAATGGCCCGACGAGCATAATGGTTCACAACAGTGACTTACAACAATAATACGAATGAATTTCGCTCCCTGCAGCATGTGAAGCAACAACGAAAATCGTAACATTTACGTCCGCCTCCGTAGCTGGGCGGTGGAGGAGCTTAGTAGCGGTTCCAAGTTTAAGTAACCTGACAAAGACTGTAAAAACAAGTGTGCTGACCAAGCGCCGCTTCATACCACATCCAGTTACGTCAGTGACAGATGTTGACACGGCGATCGGTCAGGGCCTAGTTGGCCCGTCTAGAGTCAGAAAGTGATACTTTACCTTACCTAACTATAATACTAATATTATAATTTAAATTTTAATCGCAAGGTAATTATTAGTACGGGTATCCTCAGAAACAGCTGCTGATAATACGCATCATCTTAGGCTTTTACCGCAAAGTCATTTATACTGCGGATATCGGTGGACGTACCAGGTGGTTATACGTAAAGTGCAGCTACTCATTGAGGTACAGTGTAGGCTCTAATTATTGCATGACACCGAAATTCGGTAGGTATACTAAGCGTTAATGCGGAACCGATTAATTCCACAAAAAAATTAGTTCCAGTTTTGGCCACCAGGGGCAAATCTGGCACTGCACACCGTTTGTATGATGGTATGACGCCTATAGTGTCAAAAGAACAGTATGGGTGTCAAGAAGGGAGACTGTGCGCTGTTAGCGAAACTGTTCTATGTGAGTGGCAGCGACTGCAGTGCGGCATTGAGATACTGTTGCCGACCGATGGGTTTGAGGAGAGGCCTGATGTCATTAAATACTTTAAAGAAGATATCATGAAATTCGAAAACACAGGGCCTCCTATCCCAATGGAAGTTACTGACGACATTACTGTTGCTGTAACTGGTCATGCAGCACATGCCTAGGGTAGAGCTGGTGCTCGAGCAGTCTCACGAGTACTGTCCATGCCATGGTCAACAGTATAGAAAGTTGACCGGTCTCTATTACAGTGCTACCCATACAAAATACTGACGATGCAGTAAGAAACCTAATGATGCACGGCACCATTCTCAATTTACTCTTCGGTTTCTGGCATGGATCGAATTTAATGACATATAGCCAGGCAGCATGCTATGGAGTGACGAGGCACATTTTACAGTACAGGTTGCAGAGAATAAACAGAACTGCCGATTTTGGGATACTGTTAAACTACGTGTTGTGCACGAAGAGCCATTGCACTCTCCGTATGTGACTGTGAGCTGTGGATTCAAAAGCTTCTTTACTCTCGGTCTGTTCTTCGAAGAGAATACACCCAGAGAGACTGTCAGGAGTATCATGACGCCTGCACCTTATCGTGACCTCTTTGTACAGCATGTGATACCTGCTTTAGGAGAGCGCAGCTGCATGGAAACCACTATTTACGTGCAAGATGGTTGATAATAAAATCAACATTATGACTTTCTTCCTTGTTTGATCTTATCTGCCCACGTCACGTTCCTAATCTGTTATACAAGTTGAAAAGTATTTCAACCGACAAACTCTGGGAGGTTGTAGGGGACATCAAAACAAGTATTTTTCCCTAATGTTATTTTTTCCTATGAGGATTATTTAAACCGGTGGAGGCCGTATTACGCTCTTCAGTTGTTAGAGGGCGTATAACGCTCTTCAGTTGTAGGCAAATGCTGTCCACCAGTGTAGAAGTGCACTGTCTCTGTTTACTAATGGAGCGATACACCTGGAGTGAATACACTGATTTGGTTGGTGCGTACTACGTAGCGCACCACAACGGACGAGCTGCACAGCGGGTTTATCAACAACAATATCCTAATCGCTGTATCCCGCATCATACAACCTTTACTGCTGTGTACCAACGTCTGCGTGAGACTGGGTCATTCAGCAGATTACCTGGACAGGGACGCCGTCGGACTGTAAGAACGCTGCAATTTGAGGAAGCTGTCTTGCAGCATGTGGAGCGGCATCCTCGTGCAATTGTACGTAACATGGTGACGAATCAGACGAATGTACGAACATTCCTTCGAGAGCAATTGTTACGTCCATTTCACTTACAGCGTATCCACAACCTGGAACCAGTTGATTATCCACCCAGAGCACAGTTTTCGCAGTGGTACCTGGAACAGTGTGAAATGCATCCTACATTTCCATCTTCTGTGTTGCTTACCGATGAAGCAACGTTCAGGCGTGATGGAGTCTTCAACATGCACAATTCGCATGTTTGGAGTGAGGATAACCCACATGCCACAGTTATTAGCGCTCATCAAGTGCGGTTCTTCGTTAATGTGTGGGTCGATGTTGTTGGCACTGTTTAATTGGACCGTATGTGCTACCTAGTCCATTGAATGGCAGGCACTATCACAATTTTCTCGCCAGAGCATTGCCAGAATTGCTGGAAGACGTCCCGCTCCCTACAAGACAACACATGTCGTTCCAAGATGACGGGGCACCAGCACATTTTAGTCGTCATGTGCGTCGATTCCCAAAAACGTGGATTGGCAGAGGTAGTCCTGTACCATGACCTGCTCGATCCCCAGATATGTCCCCTCTGGACTTTTTTTGTGTGGGGAGAGATGCGCAACCTTGTTTACGCAACTCCTGTTCCATCAGAAGAGGATCTGGTTGCCGGGATAGTAGCATCAGCAGGAACAATTGAGGATACTCCTGGGGTTTGCCGGCCGCGGTGGTCTAGCGGTTTTAGGCGCTCACTCCGGAACCGCGCGACTGCTACGGTCGCAGGTTCGAATCCTGCCTCGGGCATGGATGTGTGTGATGTCCCTAGTTAGGTTTAAGTAGTTCTAAGTTCTAGGGGACTGATGACCACAGATGTTAAGTTCCATAGTGCTCAGAGCCATTTGAATCATTTTTTGAACCTGGGTTTTTTGCCCAAAACGTGATCCGACGGTATAAACATTGTTTACGTGTCAATGTAGGCATTCTTGAAAATCTACTGTAATTGAAATCGGGTTGCGTTAATGTGGTGTCTCTTGGTCACAAAAAAATGGAAAAGTGTTTCTTGGTTTAATTAATTTGCCGCCAGAGAAATCTTCCTCTACCGGTTTAAATAATCCTCATAGGAAAAAATGACATTAGGGAAAAATATTTGTTTTGATGTCCCCTACAACCTCCTCGAGTTTGTCGGTTTAAATACTTTTCACCCTGTATATGGAAACAACTCATAAACTCACAGCGCCAAATTTGCACGTGGTGGCCAGAATTGGAACAATTTTTTTTTCAATATAAATCAGTTCCGTACTAACTCATTGGCATATTTACTCGCTACATACAATAATTACAGCCCACACTGAGCCTCCGTGAGTAGCTGTACTCAAACTGTTATCACCCGGTATTTGGAACTACCCGCACACACGTCATAATGACGTACAAATTGCCACTGTTGCTTTAGATTGATTTACGCGTGCTCCCAGTCACAGAACGCGTACGTTACATGATTGCAGAAAGTGTAAGGCAAGTGAAGCGATAAGTGGTGCCGCACAGTAGCTGTTGAAACATTGCGCCATCGCGTTAGCGCCGCAGCAGCCGGCAGCTGGCGACCCGCTGGCTGCGGCAGCAGACGACGGGTCGCGCATGCGCCGTAGGACGCCCGAGCGCGCGCAACGCACGACGCAGTGAGCGGGACGCGCGACCAGATGGGTCGGGAAGGGCGGCTGCCTTGCGCAACGCCACGCAGCGTGGCGAGGCACGCACCGGCGCCGAGCGCACGCATCGCCGCCCGGCCTTCACCTCGCCGCGCCGGCCAGCTGACCGTGACGTCAGCAGCGCCTCCAGCTGGTGCTGCACGTCAGTGTCTGCCGGCCAGGCACCGTTTGGCGCCTGCAAGGAGTTTTCTGCTTCCCATCTGTTACCTTGGACTGCAGTATCGTATAGGGGCGGTTTATCCATGTTACCACATACTAAGGACCCCATGCTAGCTGAAGCCCCGCAGCCACAATTCCGTCTTTCGAGGGAAAAAAATTAACCGCTAGCAGCTGAAATTGAAAAGTTAGGATAACAAGCCCATGGCTTAAAAGCTGGAAATCTTATGACCGTGACCTATTATTCCCAGTGCTTTAAAAAATACTCCGGTCATGGCCTTGTAAAATACATTCGTCACTTTGCTACCGATACTTTATTCATCACTTTTAGAAAACAAGCAGGAATGATGCATCCACACGCTATAAAACTTACACACATGCAGAATGAAAACTGTATTTTTACAAAAATAGTGTGCCTTTCTTTTGGAGTGACCTTCGTATATGTGCAGACTGAAGCAACGAATGAAAATTTGTACCAAGGCCGGGACTCGAACACTGGTCTTTTGCTCACTAGGCAGATTTGTCAACAACTTCACCATCCTAGCACAGTGGCTTTGCGCAGCCGGCCAGAGTAGCCGATCGGTTCTAGGCGCTACAGTCTGGAACCGCGCGACCGCTACGGTCGCAGGTTCGAATCCTGCCTTGGGCATGGATGTGTGTGATGTCCTTATGTTAGTTAGGTTTAAGTAGTTTTAAGTTCTAAGGAATGATGACCTCAGACATTAAGTCCTATTGTGCTCAGAGCCATTTGACCCATTTGCTTTGCGCAACTGCACGAAATACCCTAGCATGCCTTTGTCCTCAATTCAGATTCCCATTCATGCCACAACCCACCTGGTCTTCCTCTAATCTAAAAAAGCATTGCACAGGTTCCCTAACTGTACTGTAATATCGCCTGAGCACCGAATGTAACGGAGGATCCTGCCTGAAACCCAGGCATAGATGCTTTAATCAAATGGTTAAATGGTGCTGAGGTGCTATTCCAATACAATTGGAGAGCCTCTGCGATGTTATTCGAGTTTTGGTGAATACCAAGTGGACTGAGACGTCAGTGGGAATTTGCAATGAGGAGAGTGGCGTCCGAAGGTAGCCCGTGCAGTGGTGAACAGCAATTGTGCTGCGGTGGGGTAGTGGTTAGCGCATCTGCCTCGTGACCAGGAGAACTGCGTTCGAATCCCGGCCTTGGCACAAATTTTCATTTGTCTCTTCAGTCTGCATATATACATGATGCTGAACGTATGTCTCTTAGGGGGGAGGAAGCGAGCTCGTTAGGCGAGGAGCGTCTGTTAAGGACAATGTGGAGAATGTACATAGCTGCTGGGAATTACCGGGCGGATCGTGGAATGGCCTGAAGCTAAGGACGAAACTAGGACAACTATGAATTTAGTTGTGGCTGACCTATAACAAGGCGAATCGATTATAGGTGGACCAAGCAAATTCTTTGCTGATTTACAAGAAATACGTAAAAATGGAGATGACACCGTAATGGAAGGAGGGTAGACCACATTAGAAAACTTTCAGAATCGAGCATATTGAAAGCCTCAACGCATGAAAAAGCCGTTTTTCAGCAGTGGAGGAAGAATGGATGATGATAATGATAGTGACACATAGGTCTCGGAATGCCAGACAAGCAAAGAAATTCTGGGACGAGAGATTTATAATCGATATATTCCCAAAAGAAGCTAGCGAACTGCAACCTCGCATTAAAATTTTCCCATCGAAATATTCGCTCGGCTGGACGGAAAAGTTAATTTTAGATATTTTTTAGTGTCGTAACCGTCACCAATATCGGTGTGCAACGTTGCAAAATCTTTGTGTCTACCTGTGATTTATCATATTTAATTTGTGTACACTGCATTTTGGGTGACATTCGACGCTCCAGCGCTTATGTGGTCGTTGGATTCTTACGAATTTTCGTGCGATTTTCTCGGGATTCATGTTTTATAAGTGACAATTACTTGGCAAATGTCGAACAAGGGCCGGCCGGTGTGGCCGTGCGGTTCTAGGCGCTTCAGTCACGAACCGCGTGACCGCTACGGTCGCAGGTTCGAATCCTGCCTCGGGCATGGATGTGTGTGATGTCCTTAGGTTAGTTATATTTAAGTAGTTCTAAGTTCTAGGGGACTAATGTCCCATAGTGCTCAGAGCCATTTGAACCATTTATCGAACAAGGTAGCGCTTTGGATTATAGAATGGACTCATATCCGAAAGGAGGGAGGTTAAATTTACCGTACACACATACTAACTTAGATTTCCCGTGGTTTCCTTAAACTTCTCTGAGATGGGTTCTTGGCAAAGGCCGTGACCTAATTTTGTCACTATCTTTTTCCGCCTTGGCCGGTACTCTCTCTAATTACCACATACTCGAGGTGTCTTTAAATGCTAACTTCTCTTTTTAGTCGGCGCTGTTCATATTAAACTTCTATGTATATTGTCAGTAATAACGGCTCACAGTGTTTCTCTGAGGCACATTTGCCTTACATTTGTCCCCGATAATCTGTAGAACAACAGACCCTCACTGCATTCCAATATCACCAACAATGTTCACGAAGAATATATTTTACTTACTACAGAGTCTCTGTCATCTGCTTTCCTGTAACTGATATGAACACTGCTATCATCTACAACCTTATGCACTTCTTCCGGCCTTCTGTTTACCTTTAACTCCCTTTCTCCTCTGTTTTGCGGACTGGACAATCTGTTCTCCATCAACTCTGTGTAACATTCCATTGCGAAGGTCAGATTTCCAGAAGATATCTACATTGAGAGCAGTTTTTCAATGAATGTTCAGCCCTGACTCTGCTAATCCCTAAACATAAATATTCAGCACAGCTTTCCTAGTTGCAAAATGTTTACTGGTAGTTAATTTTTTAACTGGGACAACCTCAGAAAAAGTAGTTATAAGTAATTGCTTGACAATTTATACAGTACAACAGATGCTTAAATGCAGGTGTCAAAACTATTAAAATATAAAACTGAAAGAAAATTATAATAGTCAGCTGTAGCTGTATTTATTTAAGTCGATTAGTGACCCACACAAACGGTTTCGCAACTTGTACGTTGCATCTTCTGGTGTATACAAATGTTATGTCGCATGGTATGAGGAGTTGCTACAGAACGACGCCTAGCCTTTATGTACACCAGAAGATGCCACTTAAAAAATCCGAAACCGGTTGCTGCAGCGGATTATTATACTTTTCGTTCAGTTTTATATTTTAATGCCAGTACTTAAGCACCTGTTGTAGTGTCTGAATTGTCAAGCAATTATGTATGTTTACTGACTGTGCCTCCACGTCTAATACAGCACTAAAACCTAAATTGACAATATATTTTCGTTACTGTTATGGTAAATATCGACTCAACTAAAGGATTTCGTTGAATAAATGTCATTTCTGTAAGATTGGTAATCTCACGGGGCCAGTCCTTACGCTTTCTATTTACCTCTGACATTATTTATCTATCATGTCAGTTGGCTGTTGCAAATATGATTTGTCAATATAAGACAACGTTTGAGCAAGAGGTAGCGATCAAACTAGACATTTTTATTAAATTTCCAGTATAAATTAAGAAAATTTATATAATGTTCACAAATGACGGTTAATAATTAAGCTAAAATAATTTAAATATCCTCACACTGGAGTAAACTTTGCAATAAAAGTGCAAATAAAATTATTGTCATCTGTAAAATGCAACTGAAGAGATAATTGAAGATAAACCAGACAGGTACTCGAAGTTAAAATAACAATGTGATTCTAAAAGATAAACGTTCTTACCTCTCCGTTATGTTGTTCGGATAATAATGATATATCAGTGGATTCGGCAAAAACTCGTGTGGTTTGATTTCCCTTCTGCCCCAGACTTTTTTTTTATTTTAATGATGATAAACATGCGGAACACTGAAGACACTATTTTTTCAAACGTGAAAATATAGCAATAAACACTGTAAAAGTAGGTGATTTTGACAGAACTTCCTTTAACATTCATCGCAGTATGCCCGTATCTGTCCACCTGGCTGTTTCAAGGGACATTCATTGACTTGAAGTTCCTTTTACCTCTGGTGAAATACGTAAAATGTGATAAGATAACAAGACTTGTGCTGCAGAAAACTTGTTTCTTAGCCTTACACCATCGGGCATAAATGTCCATATGATTTACGTCATGTCTCACATAAGACTCGGAAGAAGTTTCTTAATCTTTAAATAGTTTCTTTTTTTCCCCAGAATACATAACATTTACGTACACTCTTGTCACGGAACACACTATTTACACGGGCTTAGTCAATCACTGTGTATTGTTCAGTCAAAAGGTTTGATTATTTCGGTATAATGAGAAAGTTTACTACTATTCACTAGATCTAACTTCAGTCACTTCGCATTCGTGGAAACGACTTTCAACACAACAAGGTAAATATGAGATGGGGACATAAGCGAATGAAAGATACATAATATCAACATGAAACATATCCTGAGCGAGAAGTTTTGTGCATAGTGGCACGTTTTTGACAATATTAATGTTAACCATTTTGTGGCAGGCTTTGAGAGATTCGGCATCCCACAAAATCTAATACACCTAACTAAAATACGCCACATTCAGTACAAAAATTAAAAATGTCGCAATAGGTGGCTTCGGTGTCAACCAGAGAGACACACTATTACAAGTTCTTGAAATAGAAAAGATGATAAATTACATCTGATACCTAAGCGAGGGCACAAAATTAAAAGATAAATTTCTGGTATTACGTTAGACAGGTGATATTGTTATTTTAGGAGTCAATGAACAAGAAATTATAGCAATTCTATTAAAACCCAGAGGAGTTGATTTACAATCAAACGTCAACAAAATGAAATAGTTTGTGTTCATCCGTACTCCGTAATATGAGGGCTTTTTTCCCGAGGTCCAGTACATAGCGAAACGTAAGCCACAGTTAAAATCAAAAATGTTTTATTTGCAGCATTTAGCTACAACTTCCAACTACTTCTCTACATAATGGCCGCTGTGACTCAGACATTTGTCGTAGCATTGTACCAACTTTCCAGTGCCCTCAGCCGTCTGTGCTTTCCGCCAATTCTCTATGTTCGTATGCAGCTCGTTGTTTGTGCCAAAACGCTGTCCTCGTACACTATGTGATCTAAAGTATCCGAACACCCCAAAAACCGAGCGAGGTGGCGCAGTGGTTAGACACTGGACTCGCATTCGGGAGGACGACGGTTCAATCCCGCGTCCGGCCATCCTGATTTAGGTTTTCCGTGATTTCCCTACATCACTCCAAGCAAATGACGGGATGGTTCCTCTGAAAGGGCACGGCCGACTTCCTTCCCCATCCTTCCCTAATCCGATGAGACCGATGACCACGCTGTCTAGTCTCCTTCCCCAAACCAACCAACCAACCAACACCCCAAAAAACATACTTGTTTCATTTAGGTGCGCTGTGCTGCCACCTACTGCCAGGTACTTCATATCAGCGACCTCGGTAGTCATTAGACATGATGAGAGAGCCGAATGGGGCGCTCCGCGGAACTCACGGACTTCGAACGTGGTCAAGTGATTGGGTGTCACTCTTGTCATACGTCTGTACGCGAGATTTCCACACTCCTAAACATCCATAGGTTCACTGTTTCCGATGTGATAGTGAAGTGGAAACGTGAAGGGACACGTAAAGCACAAAAGCGTACAGGCCGACCTCGTTTGCTGACTGACAGAGATCGCCGACAGTTGAAGAGGATCGTGATGTGTAATAAGCAGACATCTATCAAGATCATCGCATCAGGATCCACTGCAAGTATTATGACAGTTAGGCGGGAGGTGAGAAAACTTGGATTTCATGGTCGAGCGGCTGCTCTTAAGCCATACATCACGCCGGTAAATGCCAAACGACGCCTCGCTTGGTGTAAGGAGCGTAAACAATGGACGGTTGAATAGTGGGAAAACGTTGTGCGGAATGACGAATCACGGTACACAATGTGGCGATCCGATGGCAGGGTGTGGGTGTGGCGAATGGCTGGTGAACTTCATCTGCCAGCGTATATAGTGCCACCAGTAATATTCGGAGACCGTGGTGTTATGGTGCGGTCGTGCTTTTCATGGATGGGTCTTGCACCCCTTGTTGTAATGCGTGGCACTATCACAGCGCAGGCCTACATTTATGTTATACGCTCTTTCTTGCTTCCCACTGTTGAAGAACATTTCGGGGATGGCGATTGCACCTTTCCTAACAATCGAGCACCTGTTCATAATGCACGGCCAGTGGCGCAGTGGTTACACGACAATAATATCCCTGTAATGGACTGACCTGCACAGTGTCCTGCCCTGGAACCTAGCGACCGCTACGGTCGCAGGTTCGAATCCTGCCTCGGGCATAGATGTGTGTGATGTCCTTAGGTTAGTTAGGTTTAATTAGTTCTAAGTTCTAGGTGACTGATGACCTCAAAAGTTAAGTCTCATAGTGCTCAGAGCCAATTTGTTAACATTAAAAACATTCAATCTCAAACAGCACTAATTCATGTTTCATAAATGTTTGTATACCCTTCTACATTCGTCATAGTGTTCTTTCATCAGTTCCCTAGAACTTAACAACTACTTAAACCTAACTAACCTAAGGCCATCACACTCATCCATGCACGAGGCAGGATTCGAACCTGCGACCGTAGCAGTCCCGCGGTTCCGGACTGAAGCGCCTAGAACCGCACGGCCACCGCGGCCGGCCAAAAATGGTTCAAATGGCTCTGAGCACTATGGGACTCAACATCTATGGTCATCAGTCCCCTAGAACTTAGAACTACTTAAACCTAACCAACCTAAGGACGTCACACACATCCATGCCCGAGGCAGGATTCGAACCTGCGACCGTAGCGGTCACGAGGTTACGGACTGAAGCACCTAGATCCGCACGGCCACACCGGCCGGCCGTGGCGTGGCACCGTGCATCACGTCTGCAAAAAGCTTCGTTGTATTTTCACTGTGGTTTTAATTTCGCAACCGATCGGTCGTTGAAAAAGAAAAATTTCTCAAATAATGATAGCTTTAATGTCCAAACTGAACCTTTTGAGTAACTAGACGAATGTAAATATTTGCGAATCCTCTTTAATGCACTGTATGATGTAAATTACTGAGTGGCTACAATTAAAGTGCAGCTACGGATAGAGTTCCAGTGTGGGGCGTAATTATCATATGGCAGCAAAACTTGGTAGATTGTCTAATGCTTTAATACGGAAGCGATGTACGCTGGAAAAAAAGTAGTTCCAGTTTTGGCCACTAGGCGCAAATATGGGGCTGCAAATGCAAGAAAGACCTGAAGAACTGTTTCCAAAAAGAAATGGTTCAAATGGCTCTGAGCAATATGGGACTTAACATCTATGGTCATCAGTTCCCTAGAATTTAGAGCTACTTAAACCTAACTAACCTAAGGACATCACACAACACCCAGTCATCACGAGGCAGAGAAAATCCCTGACACCGCCGGGAATCGAACCCGGGAACCCCGGCCAGGAAATGTTTCCATATATAATAAGATGGTACAAGAGCAGAAAAGCTCAGACAAGTGAGAAAGATATAATGTTGCTATTTTATTATTAACCGCTATTTACTATCTCGGGAGCCATCGCCGAAATGCTGTGCAGAGCCAGTTTGTAACTGATGACCAAAACTGGAACTGTTTTTCTTTTTTTTTTAATCGATTTCGCATTAACGGAAAGAATATGTACCAAGCTTCCCTGCCATACGATAGTTACAGCCCAAAGCGGACCTCTGTGAGTAGCTGCACTTTAATTGTAACCACACGGTTCGAAAGTGAAATCATCAGGCATTATATTAGGTAGGTGATACTATAGATTTTTGTACAACCCTGATCTGTTGACAGTACGAGTAGTTTGAACCTACGTTGGCCATCTTTAGATATGTCTGATCGATGCGTTACGGAACGTGCCAACCATTCACCATAAAATGTACAGTGGACAATCGCATAATACCGAATCGGTCTTCATCGAAATGTCAAATTGACTTTTTGATAAAGTCGTCGCGCCCTTGTCCGAAGTGCACCATTAACCTGTGGGTGACGGGTGAGACTCTGAATGCCGAATGGCACGGGTTTGCGCACGGTGGAGCAGTGGACGCGCGAGCGGTGACGGCGGCTTTGGCGGCGGAGGCGGCCGGCCGCTCAGCTGACTGCGCCGTCTCAAGGATAACGCCTGGCTGGCTGGCTGGCTGCTGCTGCTGTCGTGACCTGCCCCCGCGCGCCGCGGCGCGCCGCTGGTGGACTGCCAGGAAGCGGTGAAAGCCGCGGCGTGGCACATTCGGGGCGAACAGCGTCAGCGCCAGCGCCACGCCGGCTGCCTCTGTCTGTCTGTCTGTCTGTTCGCCAACTTGACGACATCTCGTAAAGCCGCCTTATCTCACAAGGAGACCACCTCCCCCCCCATCGGATTTTTGTAATTTTTTACGAGAGCTGTTTAATCAGCAATCCAACACATTTTTACTCGGCCGCTTTCGTTGAGAAAATGAGGATTTTGTTGTGGGACATCGAGGAATATTCCCGCTTCAGTCCCTATAGTTTTATGAAGTGGCGATATGTGGCAGCGCTGTATGTTGCCTACAGAATTTCGTCCGTAACGGCGGCGCGTTCCAGGCTGTCATTAAGTTCCATTTGGCGGAAAGACAGAGCATCGTACATGTTCATAGGTGCGTGCAGAATTTCTCGGAGACGTGGCAGTGAACAAAAGCACGGTGAGTCGTTGGGCAAGGCGTCTTGTCATCATCGCAACAAGGTCGCGCGCAGCTGTGACTTCTGCAATGTTGGAACGTGCGGACACTCTTATTCGACGAATCACAATCAACCACCTCGCCGCTCAACTGGACGTCTCCGTTGGTAGTACTGACACACTCGTTCACCAGTTGGGGTGGGTACTGAAAAGCGTGTACCCGCTGGATTCCTCGCCGCTTAACAGAACACCATAAGGAGCAACGAAGGAGTATCTGTGCGGAGTTGCTTGCGCGTTACGAGGCTGATCGTGATTATATTGAAAATCAGTGTTTTGTAGCCAAAACAGTGAGGAATGATATGGTGTACTGCAATTCTGAATAAAACTAACCTACTTTCGGGAAAAAAAACGTGTTACATTACTTCCTGAGAGCCTCTCGTATATTAACGGTACGTGAGGTTCAGAACTCAAACATGAGGCCCCCAAAGCAATCCAATGCAACTGTCAAACATACGCGGCAAAATCGCCTTCGAAGTTTTCCAAGAAGCAGTCATTTATTAAGGCGATTTTCAGACAGGGCCACGTGCTTCACTGGGTGGCGTTGGAGAATAATAATCGGGTTATCGGTGGACAGCTAGTTCGAATCTCGCTATGGTCTTTTTTGTTCAGTTCGAATACCTACATCACTGAAATATAAACTTCATCAAATATATGCTAATTAACACACATCTAATCATGATTTTTATGAACAATACACATCATCTTCTTTCTATGTATGTATCACATCCAAAATTCCAGTTTTCATTGCTCAATTAAATTCATAATTACCGCTATTTTGTTAAAGACTTTTAATAAATTTGTAATTTTTTTAAAATTTAAATAATTTTTACTAACGAACAATCTTTTATAAAATACACATAATTAAGAATTTGTGCAATGTGTACAATATGTAATTAGAAACAAGAAGACGTGAACGTTTCATAATAAGTGTTAAATATGTGTTAATTAGCATATATTTGATGAATTCAATATTAAAATGTTGTAGGTATTCGAACTGAACGAAAAAATAAAACAAAAAACACAGCAGCAAAATTCACACCAGAATTACTCGATTACCACATTCCGATGCTACCGAATTATTTTTTTAAAGTTTTTCATATGATTTCACTCAGCAACAAGTATTACACATTTCTTACACAGACTCTTAACTATAGCATTTAAATAAGATATACAAATGGTAACAACTTTTGTCTTTTCCTTTTATTGTTGAGGATTTCTTGTTTTTAGTTCGTATGTTGTGTAAATTCATATATAGACTCTCCTTCTGGCTAATGATATAGTTTATAAAATAATAGATGAGCCATGTTAGTGTTCTTGTCTTGGGTATCTTGGTGAGCCACACAGTCCGTCGTGAAAATGCAGTTCCTCGAAGATCTTAGAACTATAATTCTTTGAGAATTTCTGAGAATGGTATCGAACTGCTTTGTGAGGCACATATTTTTTCTGATCTTCACCTACTATAAATACAAAACAATTACAAAAGTTCGATTGACAGGTCTCACCTTCTCAATCGGCTACATGCCGTACGTAGCGCCCGTGGTGTTTTGTTCTTGCCCTGTCGCCTGTGAGCAATAGTCGTTCACGTTTTCAGTGCACCCCCAAGACATGCACGTGGTGTCTACGAAAAACACTAGATCGCGTGTTAGAAGGCAGTAACTAGCAACGTTAATAGAGTTTGCTGATGACAAAAGCAAAATCCACAATGGATGTTCTTGACAAATGTCATTTGGTAAATTCTCTACACTTCTGATAAGGGAAAGAATAGACACTATCGTCTAAAATATCCAAACAGTTGTAACTAAGGGAAACGCATCGCACTCTGAATGCTTTCAGGTCAGTTCCGCATATACTGTCAAATGGTTCAGTGTGTCCTCATGAAATATCGTCAGTAGTGCAGTGCGATTTTATACAGAAACATCAATACACCTGAGAGCGGTCACACTACGATGAAGAAGACCTTATATTAAAAGTTGTAGAATTTTGCCAGGAAGCAAAGAAAGCAGAATCTGGTAATGATACTTCTGCAGAAAGCAATCTTCCGGGCAGCAAAAATGAAGAGAAAGTTACGACGAACAGAAAATACATTTTGGAAGATTTAAAGAAAGCGGAAGAAACTGGGGAAAATGTTAAAACTCCTAAAAGACAAAGACAGTATAGAAAAATGGAATCGCTAGATAACTTAGATACAGCAGTTATACGAAGAAGAGTTGGGTAATAGTATGAGCAGAAGCAGGAAATCCCAATGTTCAGAGAGCTGCTTTTCAAAAACTGAGACAAATTTCCATGGAGAATGGGAAAATTTTTGAAAGAGATGTTACTAACTGCATTTCAGGAAAAGAGCTATTGTCCACTCTTTTGGAGCGATGTATTTCACGTAATTTATGATTCGAGCTCTAAATTCCAAGATTAACATGCTGATACCAATGGACATAATTATCACAAATAGTTAGAAGAGAAACTGACTCCTAACTACACAGGTGGTAGTACTGTCGTTCTTGATAACGCACCGTATGATACTGTCCAAACGAATACAGACCCTCTCCCCCCCCCCCCCCCCCTACTGAACTCGCGGAAAGAACATAATAGAATGGCTCATCAGAACATATTCATATATGCACCGAGCTTAAGAAATAAGCGCCGGCCGCGGTGGTCTCGCGGTTCTAGGCGCCCAGTCCTGAACCGCACGACTGCTACGGTCGCAGGTTCGAATCCTGCCTCGGGCATGGATGTGTGTGATGTCCTTAAGTTAGTTAGGTTTAATTAGTTCTAAGTTGTAGGCGACTGATGACCACAGATGTTAAGTCGCATAGTGCTCAGAGCCATTTGAACCATTTGAAATAAGCTTCTACAAATTGTGTGTTATAGTAAGTTAAATCTTGTTTTAAAATCAGGTGTAGTTTTAAAGCGTAAGGGATTTACTGTTCTAAGACTCTCACTATACCACTGTGATGTGAGCTCCGCAGAGCTTATGTGGAAAACAGGGAGACAAAAAATTGCAGAAGAAAATTTCTTCCATTAATTTAACCATCCTAAAACAAATAACCAGAGAATTTTTATCTTAGATTATCCAGCATGATCTATTAAAGCTCGCGAACATTTAAAAGAAATTGAAAATAAATATTGGCTCAGAGACGTGTTAACGGAAGAAGCAGTAGAGAATATAATCATCAGTGTTGGTCTGGAGAGTAAAGATCAATACGCAGAATAGGAGGGTGATTTGATAAGACGAGTAAAAAAAAGAAAGAAAAAATATTTGTTTCGTAAACAACTCAACTTACTTCTCGACATAATCTCCATCGAGGGATATACGCTTTGTCCAGCGACCTTCCAGCTTTTTCACCTCATCAGAAAAATAGGTTCAGTCAAACTCTTCAAAATACTAATCGACTACCATTATTGCTTTCTCATTTGATGAAAATTTCCTCCCGACAAGCCAAAGTTCTAAGTTACGGAACAGGAGGAAGTCACTTGAGACTTAGTCTGATGAAGATGATGGATGAGGAAACAACTCAAAGCCCAGTTCGAACACCTTCGCCATTTTAATCGCTGACGTGTGGTATGGTGTATTATCCTGGTGAAAGAGCACATTTTGTGTGCGTCTTTTTTCAGGCATCACATGTTTCAGACGATCCAACAATGAAGCACAATAGGATAGTTATTTTTATGCATTTTCCAAGTAATCTATAAGGGTTATTTCTTGGGAACCACAAAAAATGGTGGACTCATTTTACTACATGACAAAATGTTCGTAGTCTTCATCGGCACACTTACACCAATCCTCATCCATTGTTTTGACCGCCGTTTTGACTCTTGTGTGTAATGATGGATCCTCGTTTCACCGACGGTCACGAATCGGAGCAAAAAGTCGTACGATTTGTGATTAAACATCACCAGACAAATGGCTCTGAGCACTATGGGACTTAACAGCTGAGGTCATCAGTCCCCTAGAACTTAAGAACTACTTAAACTTAACCTAATTTAAGGACATCACACACATCCATGTCGGAGGCAGGATTTGAACCTGCGACCGTAGCGGTCGCGCGGTTCCAGACTGAAGCCCCTAGAACCGCTCTGCCACCACGGCCGGCATCACCAGACATTGTGTTGAAAAGTTCTGCCGTATGCGCTTTTGGTCGAATTTGAGCAAACGCGGCACCTACCTTGCACACAGTTTGTTTATAGTCAATTCTCCGTGCTGCGTATTATGGACTTGCGCAACTAAAATGCGTACAGTCTGAGCAATTTCATGAATTTTTATACGGAGGTCTTGAATTACCATGTCATGGATTTCGTCAATGTGTGGTGACCTCAATTGGACGGCTGGAGTGAGCTTCGTCCTCGGTGATTGTCCGACAACGTTTAAATTAATTAATACAAAAGTAAATGATGTTCAGTAATAGCGCAGAGTCCGCGTGTAATTCATTCAGTTCTATTTTGATTTGTAAGGCAGTCCAACCCTTCTCATGGAAATGTTTCAAAAAATGTGTGTGAAATCTTATGGGACTTAACTGCTAAGGTCCCTAAGCTTACACACTACTTAACCTAAACTATCCTAAGGACAAACACACACACCCATGCCCGAGGGAGGACTCGAACCTCCGCCGGAATCAGCCGCACAGTCTATGACTGCAGCGCCTTAGACCGCTCGGCTAATCCCGCGCGTCGTGGAAATGTTTAATAACACCACGAAACTCGGTTTTCTCCGTTTTCAATCTCAGTCGACACAGTCTCCAATTCAGACGACCGTCAACAATGAATGAACTGCACACTGTACGTTGTTGAAATTCTTTATGCGTTCCTTAGAATAATCAATCTTACCAACCATGAAGGCCAACAAAAATGTTCCATTTTTTCAAGGAAATTTACGTGACTTATCAAACCACCCGTGTACGACGACGACAGTGATATGGAAACTGGTTAACTTGAATCTGTTCGAATTTCATCCGCCGTATCAGTCCTGTGTGATGGATCATGCTCTTCATAACTGTAATCAGTTTTCACTGGGCCACTGTAGTTGTACCATCGTTTCTTCCCTTCGCAAAGCTGTTTACGCTCTGACTGACGATAAGCCATCGGAAGCGCCCCGACTCTCAGGTGCAGTCATATTCTGGGCGACAAGTACGGACCAGTCAAATAACAAGAAAATAGCGTCTTTTTACGTTAGCGTTTGTATCTTGTTTTCTTTCTGAGCGTCAAATAAAATCGAAAATTATTTTCCTAGTTAAATATATCTGACTTTTTCACTGATGAAACAATTTTCATTAAAATGTTTAGCCATTTACTTCCTTATTTACGCAAAGAGTAGGCATTTTTTGTCCTGGTAACGTAAAGCGCAAATATCTTTTTACTTTCAGGTATTTGGTCTCTATTCTGGGTGAACATTAGTAAGACAAACACCAGGCCGATACCAAGCCATTGAGCAAACTTCGCAATGTGTCACAAAAAAAAGCAAGCAACAAAATACAAATTAATAGCACACTACAGAAGTGAATTCAGAGGGGTAGATTAACTTCATACTCAAGATTTTGGAACTCCACACTCGGCACAGTAAGCCGAGCACTGATCTCACTTACACACTTGGGACGTCGTTGGCGGTTGATTTAGATACAAACACATTAAGCACACCCAATGAGTAGTCGATTTTGGCCAGAAAACCGATCGTGTTAAAGGCTTTGAGGTAACCAAAACCCGTAGTGTAGTCGTTCGTGTTGGAGGACACGCCGACGCACAGTGAGTCAGTATTACGAATCTTGACGTACTTTTGTTCGCAGTGCAGACATTGGTCGACAGCATTATCTGGTCGTCCTCAATGCTGCTGTGACAGTAACCCCTTGACGTGGCCCCGCTGCGGTATGGCGCTCTCTCGGCGGCTTATGCCTTATTCATCGTCTACACCCAATGAGGATGGGCGTCCCAGAATTTTTATTTCGTTAAGCGCTACGTTACAAGTATTCCAATACGTTTGTTCGTTGCGCATCGTTGATCGTCTTCCGTATGAAGTACCGATACTGCGACTTATTCTGTTGCCGTAACCCATCTCCCACACACAAGAATTGTTCAACAGAACTCAACATGTCCATTTTACTCGACCGTTGCAAAAGAATATACGAGAGAAGTTCAGTGCATCATATATTTTTCTCGGCCAATGTCGGTTGAAAAATGAGCAGTTTGTTGTGAGACATCGTGGAATATTCCCGCTTCAGCCCCTATAGTTTCATGAAGTTCCTACTGGTGGCGGCGCCATATGTAGCCTTCGAAATGGTGTGTGTAATGAAGGTGCGCTCCGAACAGAGAACTGTCAGTGAGTATCTTTGGCGGAAAGCCAGAGCATTGTAGATATTTACAGGCGCTTGCAGAAAGTCTACGGAGGCTTGATAGTGAACAAAAACACGGTGAGCCGTTGGGCCAGCCGTCTGTCATCATGGCAAGGTCGCACAGACCTGGCCGATCCCCCGCGTACTGATCGGTCGCAAACAACTATGACTCCTGCAAATTTGGACTTGAGAGTGTTCGACGTCACAGACATGGAAAGGAAATTCTCTTTCTTCATGACAACGCAAGGACTGACAGAAATCTGCGCACCTGAGTGGTACTCACAGAACTTCTTTGGACTGTTCTTCCCCATCCACCCTAGAGCTCGGATCTCACACCTTCCGACTTCCATGTTTGGACCAATGCACTCCGCAAGAAGTAGCACGTGATGCAGTGGTACGTTGGCTGCGACGTCGAGCAGTAGAGTGGTACCATGCGCTGGAGAGGACTCCGAGTAAAGTGACATAAGGCCGTCGCATTTAATGGAGATTATGTTGATAAACAGGAGTTTGTGGCCCAAAGAGTGAGGAATAATGAGCTGTATTGGAATCCTGAATAAAACCAACACGGCTTCAGAAAAAATATGTTGCGTTACTTATTGGACACCACTCGTACTATAGCAGACGGTTTCCAGGCGCGGATCTGGAGAGCGGTTCTGGGGAGGGGTCTTACGGGACCCAGTTTCTTACTGTCATTTTCTCCCGGCCAAACGTAACTTGCGTCACTGCACTTTTAACGCCCACAGATGTTCAAATGGTTCAGATGACTCTAAGCAATGTTGACTTAACATCTGAGGTTATCAGTCCCCTAGACTTAGAACTACTTAAACCTAACTAACCTAAGGACGTCACACACATCCGTGCCCGAGACAGGATTCGAACCTGCGACCGTAGTAGCAGCGCGGTTCCGGACTGAAGCGCCTAGAACCGCTAGGCCATAAAAGGCCGGCACCACAGATGTGTACGAATTTAATAATAACAACAATAAACCATGTAAAATGTTTTAATATAATAATAATTAAAGTGATTAAAATAGTTTACTGCAAGAATAATAATAATTTGTTTACGTCGGTAAATAGTATACTGATTTAGCACAACGTCCAAGAAATAGTAATTCAGAAAAAAGAAAGCCATTGAAGAGCATATGTTTGAAAATTTGAGACTTACTTGTCTCACGCAATTGAGTTAAGAACTACAGTAGCAACATACTCTCACAGCTTTGATAATGTCATAACTTACGCAACCTAATTTCGAAGTGTGCACTCACGTTACAGAGTATTTCACTAATCACTGTCATTGTCAACGTTCGCCTGAAAAATGTGGTTTAAGATCGCGTAAATGAGGCAAACGTTAATTCTTTCCGCACTTTCTACTTATGTTCGGGAAGTCAACCTTTCTGTTATTCTTTTCTAGTGGAGAGTCTTTCCCCTTCTGTCTTCCCTTGCTCAGCTTATGTGGTTTGCCGGTTTCACCAGTGAATTCACAAACTGAGGCCAACAATTTCTACGGACCGAGTGGCGTGCGTCACAGCACGTGAAAGTACAGGTCTTAAAGTTCCAACGACCGTCTCCGAGCTTAATAATTCTTAACTGCGCATTTAAATACATGCAAGCTCTGATAACACAAGACTACGTTAAGACTCTGAGTACCTTTTCATCGACACGCCGATTTCCAGTGCAAACTGTTCGCAGTGTATGCCGTGCAAGGCCCACGAGGAATGCCGGCCCCGGAACGAACTTGTGTCGTCACACTAGACTTCCGAAGATACTGCGAACGCTCGGCTCCGTCCAAGGTCCAGTGTGCCAGTGAAAAGGTACTTACTGAAGGTCTTCACTTTGTCATGTGTTATCGAGAGCTTGCATGAATTAAACGCACAATTCGGAATTATTAAACTGGTCTGAAATAGAAACTCGCTCCACGTCCGAGACGGTCGTGCGATTCATAAGACCTGTACTGTCACGTGGTGCGATGCAAGCCACAGAACCTGTATGTCTCGCTGGCCCCGAGGCAACTAGTGTGACGTCACAAGTTCGTTGCGTTGCCCATATTTCTCGTGGGCCTTATCACGAAGCATCCCGGGATGATAGTTGACAGGCGCCTTTACTTGGCTAGAATGTTAACAGTGGGGCCGCAAGCCCATCCCAGTGCCCTCACCCAGGTAACTAAAAAACGTCGCTTGATGCATGTGTAGCCCTCTTTGAACGCATGAAAAATAGGTGATTTTAGTGACTTTTTTTCAAGTACCGGTAAAATAAAAAGTAATGCTAAATTTGGTGACATAGCTTTATTCCTTCCACCTTTCTACTTAAGAAATCACTTCTGTATCCAGATCGAACATTCGCTGCAACCACTGCTCCAGGTCAAAAGACGCCTTGCACCCGCAACATTGGACGTCGTCGGGAATCCCCAAAGCCCTGTTATTGGACCTGTAACAAAATACACTCCTGGAAATTGAAATAAGAACACCGTGAATTCATTGTCCCAGGAAGGGGAAACTTTATTGACACATTCCTGGGGTCAGATACATCACATGATCACACTGACAGAACCACAGGCACATAGACACAGGCAACAGAGCATGCACAATGTCGGCACTAGTACAGTGTATATCCACCTTTCGCAGCAATGCAGGCTGCTATTCTCCCATGTAGACGATCGTAGAGATGCTGGATGTAGTCCTGTGGAACGGCTTGCCATGCCATTTCCTCCTGGCGCCTCAGTTGGACCAGCGTTCGTGCTGGACGTGCAGACCGCGTGAGACGACGCTTCATCCAGTCCCAAACATGCTCAATGGGGGACAGATCCGGAGATCTTGCTGGCCAGGGTAGTTTACTTACACCTTCTGGAGCACGTTGGGTGGCACGGGATACATGCGGACGTGCATTGTCCTGTTGGAACAGCAAGTTCCCTTGCCGGTCTAGGAATGGTAGAACGATGGGTTCGATGACGGTTTGGATGTACCGTGCACTATTCAGTGTCCCCTCGACGATCACCAGAGGTGTACGGCCAGTGTAGGAGATCGCTCCCCACACCATGATGCCAGGTGTTGGCCCTGTGTGCCTCGGTCGTATGCAGTCCTGATTGTGGCGCTCACCTGCACGGCGCCAAACACGCATACGACCATGATTGGCACCAAGGCAGAAGCGACTCTCATCGCTGAAGACGACACGTCTCCATTCGTCCCTCCATTCACGCCTGTCGCGACACCACTGGAGGCGGGCTGCACGATGTTGGGGCGTGAGCGGAAGACGGCCTAACGGTGTGCGGGACCGTAGCCCAGCTTCATGGAGACGGTTGCGAATGGTCCTGGCCGATACCCCAGGAGCAACAGTGTCCCTAATTTGCTGGGAAGTGGCGGTGCGGTCCCCTACGGCACTGCGTAGGATCCTACGGTCTTGGCGTGCATCCGTGCGTCGCTGCGGTCCGGTCCCAGGTCGACGGGCACGTGCACCTTCCGCCGACCACTGGCGACAACATCGATGTACTGTGGAGACCTCACGCCCCACGTGTTGAGCAATTCGGCGGTACGTCCACCCGACCATCCGCATGCCCACTATACGCCCTCGCTCAAAGTCCGTCAACTGCACATACGGTTCACGTCCACGCTGTCGCGGCATGCTACCAGTGTTAAAGACTGCGCTGGAGCTCCGTATGCCACGGAAAACTGGCTGACACTGACGGCGGCGGTGCACAAATGCTGCGCAGCTAGCGCCATTCGACGGCCAACACCGCGGTTCCTGGTGTGTCCGCTGTGCCGTGCGTGTGATCATTGCTTGTACAGTCCTCTCGCAGTGTCCGGAGCAAGTATGGTGGGTCTGACACACCGGTGTCAATGTGTTCTTTTTTCCATTTCCAGGAGTGTAGTTCTGCATAAGTAATTTTCAATATACTTTCTATCACGTGCATCGGATAGTTGAAAAGTATGAAGTTCTAACAAAATGGTGACGTCTTGAATTAAATATCATTTTCTTTGCCTATAAAATCGAAACAAGACAGTGCATCAAAAGTCCGCAGCTCGTGGTCGTGCGGTAGCGTTCTCGCTTCCCGCGCCCGGGTTCGATTCCCGGCGGGGTCAGGAATTTTCTCTGCCTCGTAATGACTGGGTGTTGTGTGCTGTCCTTAGGTTAGTTAGGTTTAAGTAGTTCTAAGTTCGGGGGGACTGATGACCATAGATGTTAAGTCCCATAGTGCTCAGAGCCATTTGAATCAAGTGCATCAATAATCATCGCAAAACGGCTACGTAAGCTAATAGAGAATTCAGTTCAGAATGGCAGCATCAAATTCTTATCGAAATTGTATGAACTGTTCTCAGGTTATGTTTCCCGCCAACTGGAAAACTGCTGTTTCGAGAGTAACTCGTTTAAAGTTTTAGGTTACATTTTTTGTAGTTAAGTTAAACATGTCTTTGATTAGCAATCCTTCCACATCCAAAACGAGGTCGTCCTCCAACTTTTTCGTGATCACGGTCGTCCTGCGTACATCTTCGGAAACTACCGTCATTCGCTGCACAGCTCCGCTCGTTCGATAAGCTTCTAGTTCGTTTTTGTGCAGAAGGTGTTAACAGCTTGGACGATCTCAGGTTCTAGCACGTTCGTAATTTCCATTCTGCCTGTTTGGCCGTCGTTGAAATGACATGCTGCCACATTGGCCGCGATGTCGATTTTTTCCGCTGTGAGTAGTATTCCGAGACTCTTTTTCGCAAATCGCCTTGATAACTCGATAACTGAGTTTATGGAGGACGTGGGATGAATAGTACAATAAAGCAGACATCAGAGAGCACATTTTAACCAAAAAAATCTATTTTTTAAAATTTTTGAAGAGGACTTCACCCGCAAACGTATCTTGTAAGTTCTAGAATTCCCTGCCATTTTCCCGACTCTTACTGCGTCATGCTACTTCATTCTACGGGGGGTACCAATGAAATGTGGAAACTGATATGAGTAAAAGTATGAATGCTTGTACGAAATTGTTTTGGGAGTAGAAGTTTATGATCCCAATGATTCCTCCAACCCCCACCCCCCTTCCCCACGGCCCCTGACTGTTCCAATTATTCGTGCGATACAATTAATTCACGTCCGAAAATAACTCCCGTCTGCTCTTAAATACACATGCACGCACTGCATCTGACAACAAAGGGACAGAAACACCTGCTAAACATTTACATGAGTTTAAACGTAGTAAATCAGGCGCCAAAACTGAAAGAAATTGAGGGCTGTGAACTATTTTCTTTTTCCTTTTTTTGAATACTGCAAAAGTACACTAACTGATCAAAAGTATCCGGACACCAATTGCTGGACGTTAATATGGCGTGTCCACCCTTCGCCTTCTTGACGGTTGAAGTCTTCTGGGGACACGTTCAATAAAGGGTCTGGATATCTGTGGAGAAATGGCAGCCCATTCTTTCTGAAGGGCCGATACAAGACACAGTAGTGATATTGGACCTGAGGTCTGGAACTAAGTCGACATTCTATCTCAAAGGTGTCTCATTGGGTTCAGATCGGATCTCTTGGTAGGTCAGTCCATTTCAAGAATGTTAAATGACAGTATTATTTCATGTGACGTTGTGTACATTGATTAAAAGGTTAAGTAGATCCATGATGTTCAAAATGCCTAACTATATTTATTTGTCTGTAGGAAGTTTTTTGTGGATGAAGCATGTCTGAAGACAGCAAGTATTTTCCGGAACGGACAGTGCGAATACTTTTTATGAGTCTAAGCGATCGGTAACGTAATAAATTGTTATACAATGGTAGATACATCAGGGACGCTGATCTCCCTAGGTAAATGTCCCCCACACGAGAATACGTGAACCACGTGTCTGAATGCTGCCCTTTTTACAAGTGAAACCCATTACCTCGCTTGGTTTTCTACTCACTCATACTATCGCATCGGCGTGTACTATCGCGTCCTTCAGTCAGTGCTGGGTTAGCCACGTAGCGAGAGTTAGCAAGTGCTACGAACTCCGAGCTATTGGTGTGCGCGTCTGAGTGTAAAAGAAACTACCAAGTTAGATATGAACGGTATTTTACCTATTGTCGAATGGAAAGACGGCTGTAGTCGGAGCTACGGTGAGTCGTAACAATTTAAGCTCATTTTTAAATATGCGCGCTGGCCACATCATGCATTATGAGTCGTACATTGACAACACCGCGAACGTTACGGAGGACTTCTCTAATGTTGTCCGAAGTAGTAACAACCCGATCAATAAGAATGGTGTTTTATAGGTTGCCAGTAAGCAAGTAATTAATACAGTGGAGTTACTGTTCTTCCAATACGTTGATACGATTCTCTGGAGTGAATTTCGTTCTCTTATTGACATACTGTTGTTGTATAATGTGTTGTAGTTGCACGGTTCCTGAGTTTCATTTGTCTCGTTTTCTTGCCGTTCGCCGTAGACCAATACGATGCTATACTAGATTTTTTTTAAAAAAGTAGAAAACATTAAGAGAATGCAATAAAATTTTATCTAGTGACTGCAAAATTTGCCGACAGGAAAACGAGAAGCACTGGAGAATAAAGTAAACTTATTGTTTTGTTCACATGTGCTCTCAAGTTAAAAAAAAATGCCAAGTAGGTTCTACGTGCAAGGCATATAACGATGTAGATATTAGTTATTAGTGTTTGTGTGTGTGAATTCCTAAGGCACCAAACTGCAGTGGTCATCGGTCCCTAGACTTACTACTTAAACCAACTTCCGCTAGGAACAAAACACACACCCATGCCCGAGGGAGAACTCAAACCTCCGGCGGGAGGGGCCGCGCAATCCGTGACATGGCGCCTAAAAACGAGCGGCCACTCCACAAGGCCTTTGATCTGATGATAAAGTGTTACCGTTGTAGCTCGTTTACATCCGAATATAGTAAAGGTTAGGTCCCACTGAGACACCAGGGGTGGTGACTGAATTTTTTAAGCCACCCATGCACCCATTGCGCGCCAGGTACCGCACCATGTAACCGTCCACCCTGGTGCACCATCGTTTGTAAAAATGTGACGAAAATAATTTCTCGTGAGACACTAAACCATTAAAAATAACATGAGCTGATCCATTAACTCCGTAGCATAGTAGATAAAATCGCTATTCACTTCTTCCATAACGATAAATGTTTTTTTTTTTTTAATTCTTATCGAAATGATTGTGGTCTTTGTTGTTATTCGTTTAATATCCTTTTGAATACCATTTCTTAAATGTAATTTCTGATTCTAGAGTGGCTCTGTTCAATCATTGCATAACTTTATTATTTTGCACAGATTTAATTAAGTGAATTTGTTTAAGAAGTGTGATTGTTTGTATTTTCTGGTGATGGGACAGAATTTATGTTACAAATTTTTATATGATAATAGCCATCCAAGAAAATATACATGTCATTTTGGGACCAAAGTAGAATGTTGTTTTATTTTATATCATAAACTTTCGAGGGTTAAAGCAAACCAAGGACCCTTCACGGCTTAATCCGGCGCAGACTGCAGCGACTTGTCATACCAGGGGAGTCGTTAATTGTGACATACAGTTGCGCGGGAAGAATGCCACCATATTGTAAATCAGTAGGAGTGCTGCACAATTGTTGTATTGGTCACCAAATAAGAAGCCACCAGCTGATAAAATAGTGTCTTCATTTGACATGTGTCGTATAGAACCTTTCCTCGGATTGTCATGAACATATTGGTGATCAGATATATAAAAATAATATGTAGCAAACAAAGCTGCCACGCAGCTTTTTATATATATGATCACCAAGATCATGACTATCTGAGGACGGAGTCTACCCGAAACGCGTCAAATAAGTTCACTGGTTTATCAGTTGCTGGTTTCCTATTTAGTGACCAATACAACAATTGTGCGGTACTCCTGTTGATACCAGGCAGGCTTTTCCCACACTTTGAGAGTGTTCCTTAGAGCACGAACACTTGAGTAGTGAATGGTTTGCTTCACTGTGGTCAGTCTAGCCGCTGTCGCAATCTGCGGTAATCGATGGCGACCTTTACCGTGAAGAGGATGTAGATCACGGAATGTTGGTGGCGTCAGGTGGTTTTCCCGAATCGAAGAACTCACTTGTCAGTGTAAGCTCTTGGCTCTACGGGTCGCGAAAAGCCCTGTGCCGACACGACCTCAGAGATGGAACGTCCCATTCGTTGCTCCCCCACGATCTGGCCGCGATAAAACGCGATGATATCATGCACCTTACCCTTCTTGCGCTCGACTGTCGCGCCAACGAACAGCCCAAAGGCCCGAGGACATTTCCGGTACGTGGCACGCCGAACTAACCTGTTCATTGTAGCGATTGGAGTGCACCTATATCTAATTACAGGAAATTTATTAACAGTTGCCGATGTGAACCACCATCGGCTGTATATTAGAATGACGACAGTTAAAATTTGTGGCGGACCGTGACTCGAACCTGGGTTTCCGCTTTACGCGAGCCGTCACCTTAACCGCTTCGGCTATCCGTGCACAAGTTGCGGCCAGAATTCTGTGTGTCGTCATCCACGTGTCACAACCTGCACTGGTACGTTACGTATATTCCCGTCCAACGAGGACATGTATCGGATTGGTGCGTAAGTTCGTAGCGTATTTCCGTATGTTTAATAAACACAATAGAAATACATAACAGAAAATTTAGTGATTATATCCTCCTTCACTATTTACAAGTCTGCCAATGGTAAGATAAGTCTTCGATTCCGCGACTGCAGAAATAACGTGGTTTCGAAGCAAATAACTTGTCGAACCATGTTCGGAGCGCGTCTTCATCCGGAAAGGAACTTCTTTGAAGGCTATTCGATAGCCGAAAAGGTGAGAATCTGAGAACGCAAGACAAGGCGACCGCTAAGGTCGCAGGTTCGAATCCTGCCTCGGGCATGGATGTGTGTGATGTCCTTAGATCAGTTAGGTTTAAGTAGTTCTAAGCTACTACAAACAACATAGTGAACGCATTATTGTGGCCAAGATAGATACGAAGCCCATACCTACTACAGTAGTACAAGTTTATATTCCAACTAGTTCTGCCGATGACGAAGAAATTGAAGAAATGTATGATCAAATAAAAGAAATTATTCAGATAGTTAAGGGAGATGAAAATTTAATAGTCATGGGTGACTGGAATTCGGTAGTAGGAAAAGGGAGACAAGGAAACGTAGTAGGTGAATATGGACTGGGGAAAAGAAATGAAAGAGGAAGCCGCCTGGTAGAATTTTGCACAGAGCACAACTTAATCATAGGTAACACTTGGTTCAAGACTCATGGCTGTATACATGGAAGAGGCCTGGAGATACTAAAAGGTATCAGATAGATTATATGATGGTAAGACAGAGATTTAGGAACCAGGTTTTAAATTGTAAGACATTTGCAGGCGCAGATGTGGACTCTGACCACAATCTATTGCTTATGACCTGTAGATTAAAACTGAAGAAACTGCAAAAAGGTGGGAATTTAAGGAGATGGGACATGGATAAACTAAAAGAACCAGAGGTTGTACAGAGTTTCAGGGAGAGCATAAGGGAGCAATTGACAGGAATGGGGGAAAGAAAGACAGTAGAAGAAGAATGGGTAGCTTTGAGTGATGAAGTAGTGAAGGCAGGAGAGGAAAAGGTAGAGAGGAAGGTAGGTAAAAAGACAAGGGCTAGTAGAAATCCTTGGGTAACAGAAGAAATATTGAATTTAATTGACGAAAGGAGAAAATATAAAAATGCAGTAAATGAAGCAGGCAAAAATGAATACAGACGTCTCAAAAATGAGATCGACAGGAAGTGCAAAATGGCTAACCAGTGATGGCTAACGGACAAATGTAAGGATGTAGAGTCTTATCTCACTAGGGGTAAGATAGATACTGCCTACAGGAAAATTAAAGAGACCTTTGGAGATAAGAGAACCACTTGTATGGACATCAAGAGCTCAGATGGAAACCCAGTTCTAAACGAAGAAGGGAAAGCAGAAAGGTGGAAGGAGTATATAGAGGGTCTATACAAGGGCGATGTACTTGAGGACAATATTATGGAAATGGACGAGGTTGTAGATGAAGATGAAATAGGAGATACGATACTGCGTGAAGAGTATGACAGAGCACTGAAAGACCTGAGTCGAAACAAGGCCCCCAGAGTAGACAACATTCCATTGGAACTACTGACGGCCTTGGGAGAGCCAGTCCTGACAAAACTCTACCATCTGGTGAGCAAGATGTATGTGACAGGCGAAATACCCTCAGACTTCAAGAAGAATATAATAATTCCAACCCCAACGAAAGCAGGTGTTGACAGATGTGAAAATTACCGAACTATCAGTTTAATAAGTCACAGCTGCAAATACTAACGCGAATTCTTTACAGACGAATGGAAAAACTAGTAGAAGCCGATCTCGCGGAAGATCAGATTGGATTCCGTAGAAATATTGGAACACGTGAGGCAATACTGACCCTACGACTTATCTTAGAAGCTAGATTAAGGAAGGACAAACCTACGTTTCTAGCATTTGTAGACTTAGAGAAAGCTTTTGACAATGTTGACTGTAATACTCTCTTTCAAATTCTGAAGGTGGCAGGGGTAAAATATAGGGAGCGAAAGGCTATTTACAATTTGTACAAAAACCAGATGGCAGTTATAAGAGTCGAGGGACATGAAAGAGAAGCAGTGGTTGGGAAGGGAGTGAGACCGGGTTGTAGTCTCTCCCCGATGTTATTCAATCTGTATATTGAGCAAGCAGTAAAGGAAACAAAAGAAAAATTTGGAGTAGGTATTAAAATCCATGGAGAAGAAATAAAAACTTTGAGGTTCGCCGATGACATCCTAATTCTGTCGGACACAGCAAAGGACTTGGAAGAGCAGTTGAACGGAATGGATAGTGTCTTGAAAGGAGGATATAAGATGAACATCAACAAAAGCAAAACGAGGATAATGGAATGTAGTAGAATTAAGTCGGGTGATGCTGAGGGAATTAGATTAGGAAATGAGACACTTAAAGTAGTTAAGGAGTTTTGCTATTTGGGGAGCAAAATAACTGATGATGGTCGAAGTAGAGAGGATATCAAATGTAGACTGGCAGGGGCAAGGAAAGCGTTTCTGAAGAAGAGAAATTTGTTAACATCGAGTATACATTTAAGTGTCAGGAAGACATTTCTGAAAGTATTTGTATGGAGTGTAGCCATGTATGGAAGTGAAACATGGACGACAAATAGTTGGGACAAGAAGAGAATAGAAGCTTTTGAAATGTGGTGCTACATAAGAACGCTGAAGATTAGATGGGTAGATCAAATAACTAAAGAGGAAGTATTGAATGGGATTGAGGAGAAGAGAAGTTTGTGGCACAACTTGACCAGAAGAAGGGATTGGTTGGTAGGTCATGTTCTGAGGCATCAAGGGATCACCAATTTAGTATTGTAGGGCAGCGTAGAGGATAAAAATCGTAGAGGGAGACCAATAGATGACTACACTAAGCAGATTCAGAAGGATGTGGGTTGCAGTGGGTTCTGGGAGATGAAGAAGCTTGCACAGGATAGAGTAGCATGGAGAGCTGCATCAAAGCAGTCTCAGGACTGAAGACCACAACAACAACAAGTTCTAGGGGACTGTTGACAGTAGAGGTTGAAACGAACCCTTAGAAAAATTTATGAATTACTGAGCTGGTAAACCCCTTACGCTGGCCCTTAAGGGTGGCCAAGCGGTTCTAGGCGCATCAGTCTGGAACCGCGCGACCGCTACGGTCGCAGGTTCGAATCCCTGCCTCGGGCATGGATGTGTGTGACGTCCTTAGGTTCGTTAGGTTTAAGTAGTTCTAAATTCTAGGGACTGGTGACCTCAGCTGTTAAGTCCCATAGTGCTCAGACTCATTTGAACCAAACCCCTTACGTTATTTGATTTTCAAACAGCTGAGCACAACTCAACGTACTCAGACATTTCTTTTTTTACTTATTCTGATCATCACTGAACGGACACACAATATTTTTATCGCAACGCAATCTGACTTTTAATAATCCCTACAAAAGAATGGCCCTGACTAACAATGACCTATACCTTTCATGTATCACTGACCTCACAAAAATCTTCGTTACTCGAACTATTGCGATACAGCGGGCGCCAATACTGCCAGCTAAATAAATGATTCTAACTACTGAAGGCACTGACTACTGATAGGCATAGTTAGCAAATGAAAGATTTTTGTAGAGAAAAAACAATGTATTTACCTTAATAATGTTTCAAAGTCATCATATATCCAATATTATAAATTTACTCTTTCTGATGGATATACGTCCAGATCATCCTCTCTCAAAACTCCGCCATCTCACTCCCCACATCCACCACTGCTGGCGGCTCACCTCCAACTGCGCAACGCTACGCGCTGTTAACAGCCAACTGCCAAACACTACAATAGCAAATTCCAACAATGCAAACCAGCCACAGACTGCACATAGCACAGTCAGTAATTTTCATATAGATCTCTACATGGCGTTACCAACATAAAAACCTAAACAGCCTACTTACAAGGTTAAGTTCCATAGTGCCCAGAGCCATTTGAACCACTTTTGCGGAATGACTTTCCAACCCAGCTCCTGTATAAAGCTTTCTTCAGTCTAGTAGAATACGAGCGGGCATTATCGTGGAGTAGCCTCACTTCACGCTGTCTTCCTAGTCGTTGTTCTTGGATAGCGTCTGCAAGACATCTCAGTTGTTGACAGTAGATGTCAGCAGTGATGGTCAGACTCGGGGAAGCAATTCGTCGCTGTTCCACCAAAGGCATAACATCTTTTGTGGATATGCGCAGGTATTTTTATGGGGAACTGATGTCTTTTTTTTGCTGTCAACTATTTCTTTCTTTTCCTTACGTTAGCATAAAGACACCATTTCTCGTCACTGTCGAGTCTTCCCTCGAGCATGGCTGTGTGTGTTGTCCATAGCGTAAGTTAGTTTAAGTAAGTTGGGTAGAGTGCAAGCTTAGGGACCAATGACCTCAGTAGTTTTGTCCCACAAGAACTTACCACAAATTTCCAAATTTTCCATTTCTCGTCACCAGTAACGATACAGCATAGGAATGGTCGATGTTGTTCACGAGCCAGTTGATGACGAGCAAGCAGAGATGTACAGTACATACCGCCATCCACTGATATTTGTGGTTTTGGCGTAGAGGAAGCGGTACTCATACACCAGATTTTTGAACCTTTGCCACTGCATGCAAATGTCGGGCGATGGTGGAATGATCACACTTCACCACATTTGCCAGTTCTCGAGTATACTGACGTGGGTCACTGTGGATTAATAAGTTTAAACGATCTTCATCGAATCCCGAATGTCTTCCTGAACATGGGGAGTCGCTAATGTCAAATATGATCCTTCGTAAAACAAGTAAACCATTTTCTTGCCGTGCTGTGTCTGATGGCATTGTCGTCATAGGCGGCGCAAATGTTTCCGGCTGACCCCGCTGCTGTCACCGCTCTACCGAACTCAAACAGAAGAATTTGTCGGAAATGTTGCGACGTTTCCACTTAACAATCCATTTTCTACCGTCCTCAGCTCCAGTCACTATCTTCAATGACAAAATGACAATACAGAGGTCTCACGAAATAAGCGTCGAACGAGAAACCTACAAAGAACGAAACTTGTCTAGCTTGAAGGAGGAAACCAGATGGCGCTATGGCTGGCCCGCTAGATGGCGCTCCCATAGGTCAAACGGATATCAACTGCTTTTTTTAAAAAATAGGAACCTCCATTACATATGCGTGTAGTACGCAAAGAAATATGAATGTTTTAGTTGGATCACTTTCTTCGCTTTGTGATAGATGACGCTGTAATAGTCACAAACATATGACTCATAATTTTAGACGAACAGTTGGTAACAGGTAGGTTTTTTAAATTAAAATACAGAACGTAGGTACGTTTGAACATTTTATTTCGGTTGTTCCTGTGTGATACATGTACGTTTGTGAACTTATCATTTCTGAGACCGCATGCTGTTACAGCGTGATTACCTGTAAATACCACATTAATGCAATAAATGATCAAAACGCTGTCCGTTAACCCCAATGCATTTGGCAATACGTGTAACGACATTCCTCTCAACAGCCAGTAGTTCGCCTTCCGTAATGTTCGCACATGCATTGACAATGCGCTGACGCATGTTGTCAGGCGTTGTCGGTGGATCACGATAGCAAATATCCTTCAACTTTCCCCACAGAAAGAAATCCGGGGACGTCATGACAATCAACCTGTCATGAAATATGCTATTCAATGCCAGTTCAATTGCACGCGAGTTATGAGCCAAACATCCATCATGTTGGAAGAGCATCGCTATTCTGTAATGCAGTGAAACATCTTGTAGTAACATCGGTAGAACATTACATAGGAAATCAGCATATATTGCACCATTTAGATTGCCATCGATAAAATGTGGGCCAATTATCCTTCCTCCCATAATGCCGCACCATACATTAATCCGCCAACGTCGCGGATGTTCCACTTGTCGCAGCAATGGCGGATTTTCCGTTGCCCAGTAGTGCATATTATGTCGGTTTACGTTACCGCTGTTGGTGAATGACGCATCATCGCTAAACAGAACGTGTGCAAACAATCTGTCAATATCCCGTAATTTCTCTTGGGCCCAATGGCAGAGCTGTACACGACGTTAAAAGTCGTCGCAGTGCAATTCCTGGTCCATAGAATTATGGTACGGATGCAGCCGATGTTGATGTAGCATTCTGAACTCCGACGTTTTTGAGATTCCCGATTCTCGCGCAATTTGTCTGCTACTGATGTGCGGATTAGTCGCGACAGCAGCTAAAACACCTGCTTGGACATCATCATTTGTTGCAGGTCGTGGTTGATGTTTCATATGTGGCTGAAAACTTCCTGTTTCCTTAAATAACGTACTATCCGGCGAACGGTCCGCACACTTGGATGGTGTCGTTCTGGATACCGAGCAGCATACATAGCACACGCCAATTGGGCATTTTGATCACAATAGCCATACATCAACACGATATCCACCTTTTCCGCATTTGGTAAACGGTCCATTTTAAGACGGGTAATGTATCACGAAGCAAATACCGTCCCCACTGGCGGAATGTTACGTGATATCACGTGCTTATACGTTTGTGACTATTACAGCGCCATCTTTCACAAAGCGAAAAAAGTGGTCCAATTAAAACATTCATATTTTTTTACGTACTACATGAATATGTAATAAAAATCGGGGTCCCTGTTTTAAAAAAAAAAACGCAGTTGATATCCGTTTGACCTTTGGCAGCGCCATCTAGCCGGCCAACCATAGCGCCATCTGGTTTCCCCCTTCAAGCTAGACAAGTTTCGTTTTTTCTAGTTTTCTTCGTTTGATGCTTATTTCGTGAGATATTTGGCCCGGTTACTATCAATGGACCACGCTGTATAAACTCAAATTGCTACTGTGAACTGCAATAAAAATAAGTAAACCAGTAGCAAACGGAATACCAACATGCAAAACAAGAACGCTACGAAGCTGTGCACCAACCTAACAGATGCATGCGTGTCCGAAGGGATTTTGCATCGTACTTTTGAACAGCACAGGCATTGCTGTTTCGTGTACCTAAGTTGCTCACGAATTTCAATCCTCTTAAGTTCCACACGAATATATGACCATCGTGTGTCGCCCAGGGCGACCGCTAACAGGGGACGAGAGCGTGCCAAAAGGCGAGGCGAGTTGACGCGAGATGGGCTACTGAAGCAGGAGCGACGGCTGTGGCAGCGCCGCCGGTGAAAGCGGCCGAGAGGCCAGCTGAGTGGGGGGAAAAGCGTCTCGCGAGGCGCCGTCACTCGGTTCCCCCAGCTCACAGGCCGCCGCAGGTGCTGCGAGCTCACCGCTTCTGCATCGCGTAACGTCTGACGGCGCAGTTGTCCTGTGCGCGTCTATAGTCGTTCACAGCACTGCCACCAAGAGCTGCAGTTATGCTCTTCACCGATGTCTCATCTTTTAGCACTAACAGTGAATGTCCGTAGATGCGTCCGTACATTCACCTGCAGGATGGCCACAGGCGTCCGCAGGTCGGCTTGGTATGTGGCGCACAGACTTTAAATTCATTACGCTGACCGCTGACCGCCTGCTATTCTACTAATTTCGCACTGTTGCAACGAAAAGTACTGTGGCTGCAACAATTGCTACGTAACTTTTCGTATAGGGAATGACTTTTCGTTGTCACACTACCTCTCTTGCTCACGCCTGCGGTTTCAAACGTCGCTTCTTCCTATAGTCCACACCTGATCTCTCCAGCACAGCGTGCAGTCATAAAGTTACAAATTCTGCAGTTCAGTTAGCATGCCTGCACAGTAACGTGTCATAGTGGGGAGACAGAACCGTCTTGATTTCGGTCCCTAGGGTTCTGTATTTCAGTCGTAAGAAACGGAAACCTTGTAGGTATCACTTTGTTGCCCGTTTGCCTGTTAAAAATCATTTTTTCACGGGAACGGGTAGTCGTATCAAGTTGAAATTCATGTCATATACTAAGGTCTACAGTTCCTTGGCGATATACAAAATTGAAGCTTCTACGTCAATGCAGTCAAAAGATACGAACATTTGTGACAGATTTTGATACTCTCGAGCTCACTCTTGAAAACGTATAGCGTATTTCCGGTTGGTCTAGAATCATGACATTTCGCAGGTAGCAAGGTTTCGCAGTACAAGTACAGGAAAAAATCTAAAAAATTTTAATCTCTAATTACACCACACGAAAAAAAAAATTTGTCATTTGATATTTGACTGTCTGTTCGTCTATCTCTTAAGCGCCCTTTTTCTCAGTAACGGGAAGACGTATAAAATTGAAATTTGTGTCACACACTAAGATCTCATTCCCTTGACGGTGTAAAAAGCTGAAGCTTCTGCGTCAATGCAATCAAAAGATGTGGCAGTTTAAGTGACATATTTTGATGCTCGCAAATTCACTCATCAAAGTGTATAGGGAACTTGCCGTTAGTATAGAATCATGAAACCTGGCAAGAATCAAGGTTTCACAATGCAAGTAAAAAAAAATCGGAAAATTATAAATTTGGAATTATATCATACGAAAAAAATATTGTAAATTTGGAATTACATCACACAATAAATATTTCTTTTATCATTCGTTACTCGACCTCAGACTTGAAATTAAAACATTCTCAAAGTCTTGGAATAGCTGTGACCGATATCTTGCCGGACTCAAAGTCGATAACGGACAAACCTCGTCTAGGTTCTCAGCTCCCAGAGTGGACGAACTGTCTATTAAAGTTTCTACGGAAAGCTCAGTGCGCCAGTCCTACTTGCACCTGGCCAATTTTTCCGTACGTCCATCTAGTCAAACGCCGTGTATTCGTCACAGTTTACGCAAGCAGCTCCAAAAATTTGCCTTCAAAACCACGTTTCCTCCATTTTAATTACGAGTCAAGGTAAGAAAAGAAGACAAGAAAATATTCCCTCTAAAGCGATGCCATCCCCAAGCACAAAATGCTATACTGTGGATATGCTAATGAAATATGCCTACTTTATAAGCTTCAAAATAATGTAGCTTTAGAAATACGTTGAACAAATAACTATCAGTCTTCTGAGATGGAGCCGCGTGGTCCAGGGCGCCTTGCCTGGGTCCTTGCGGCTCCCCCCCCCCCCCCCCCCCTCCCATCGGAGGTTCGACTTCTCCCTGACACATGGCTGTGTGTGTTGTCCATAGCGTATGTTAGTTTAAGCTAGATTAAGTAGTGTAGGCTTAGGGACCGATGACCTCAGCAGTTTGGTCCCATAAGACCTTACCACAATTTTCCAAAATTTTCTGAGAGGCAGTAAGTTTGTTTGCTTCATCTCAAATTTAGTTTTGAGTCCATGTCTCATCTTCAGTCTCACTGAATCAATTGCATAAGAAATGAAAACTTAAGAATCTGTCCCATTAAAGAATAAATTTCTGCGTACAACCATGGGGATTGTGATAAGCTCTACGAAGATTTTAACCCGCGCTGATCTAAATTAGATTACACACACCGTTCGTTTTATAGACCCGTAGCGAGGAGATCATCGAGGACGTGAAACAGTGAAAAACAAAGACATTACGAAAATTTACAAGGTAACTAACATATGAGCGTTCTTTCTACACAGCCTAAGTGCTGAAAGATCCGGAAGAAAGAAACAGAACAAATTTTCATTTACATATCTATATGAGTCCTGTAATAAACATGCGAATGTATACATATTAAGGTGCGTAAAATTATTTATGGGCTACTGTAGCCATGAACCGTAAGAAATACAATATTTAGTTAAACAGATCTCCTTGTTCTCACTGTTGCGCTGAAGATGTGTAGATATTACATAGAGGTCGCTTTATGTGATACTGTTTCAGTACATTGGTTCCGCTAAGAAATTCGTATCGGCTGTCAGTTCATTACGGTGTGTGTGTGTGTGTGTGTGTGTGTGTGTGTGTGTGTGTGTAGTGAGTAAGTGAAGTGTTATGAATCAATGTGTGTTTAGTGTGTGTAGTGACTGATAGATATGAATGGACAGTGTGGCATTACATCATTTAATAGGTTATTTGTAAAAAAAAGTATTGTATACCAGGAGTAGGCTAAATCTAATGATTGTCCACAACTACAAGTCTGTAAATATATGTGTATACAAATTAGCTTATTTTAAATTGATCTAAACTTGTAAATACTTTGACATGTCCTGTATCGTTGTAAAAAGAGATCCACGGATGAAGAAAGCTACTACTACTACTACTACTACTACTACTACTACTACTACCTTCGGCTGTGTCGGGCTGACATATCTGAGCTGGCTACATGATTCAGTTTAAGTCTCATTTCATGAAACCACTCGTTTATTACCTACCTCTTACAAAGAAATTTTCTTTTCGAAACATCGTAGACACCCTGCTAATTATATGTACTAGGAAACCCAGAAATCTTTTATAGAAAAAAATGGCATTTTATCGTGGAAATAGCGATACTTCTTTAACTGTATTCGTAACATTTAATTCTACGCAATCGCAGAAAATGTTTTATATCGTTAAACGGTACCGGCCACCATTGGCAGTCGTTAGAACAGTTAAAAGCGGCATCAGATGGTTACCAAGTAATGCTTGTCAGACAGATCGACACTAGGTTACCATCTGATCGAGACTTCAATTGTTCTGATGATTGCCATTGGTAGCCGATACCTGTTAACGATATAAAGCACTTCCTGTGGTTGTGTTAAAGGAACTACAAAGTCCACAACTTTTATAACAACAAAATAAATGTCGTATTCTGCTAGTAAAGCGCCTTTCCTACTTTCGACATTCGCTATTTCTTGACATGCAGTCAGTGAATCAACGTCAAACTGCTACTAATATCCCTGTCCTACACCATCTCCTCACAGTTTCACACTGGCAGTTATGAAATACAACAACGTAACTCGCATTTACGATATTCATATACTTCCTTTGCATTTCCATGACGCGTAACGCTATTTGTCGTTCTTCATGATGCTGTCAGGTATTGCTAGAGTCCAACAGTGATGAAATTATAGCCGCTGTAAGCGGTCTCGCATGTTTAATTTAATACTTATTGATTTAGAGCCGGCCGCGGTGGTCTCGCGGTTCTAGGCGCGCAGTCCGGAGCCGTGCGACTGCTACGGTCGCAGGTTCGAATCCTGTCTCGGGCATGGATGTGTGTGATGTCCTTAGGTTAGTTAGGTTTAAGTAGTTCTAAGTTCTAGGGGACTAATGACCACAGCAGTTGAGTCCCATAGTGCTCAGAGCCATTTGAACCATTTGATTTAGCGCTCCAAGTGCGTAGAAGTGCAAAATCCCATTCGTAATAGATTTATATACGGAAGAACACCACTGATATGTTGAAGCAACTACACTGATTGCTGCTAGAAAACCAATCTAACTGGTTCTTGATGATGACGTTTGGTTTGGAGGGCGCTGAACTGCGCGGTCACCAGTGCCAGTACAAAATCCCAATTTTTTCACAGTCCAATTTTTTTCACAGTCCAATCTAGCCACTGCCACGAATGATGAGGATGATGATGAAATGATGACCACAACACAAACACCCAGTCCCCGGGCAGAGAAAAGCCCCATCGCTGCCGGAAACTGGTTCCTTCGACTCGCCTTCGTTATACAAAAATGGCTCTGAGCACTATGCGACTTAACTTCTGGGGTTATCAGTCGTCTAGAACTTAGGACTAATTAAACCTAAGTAACCTACGGACATCACACACATCCATGCCCGAGGCAGGATTCGAACCTGCGACCGTAGCGGTCGCTCGGCTCCAGACTGTAGCGCCTAGAACCGCACGGCTGGCCTTCGTTATATAAATGTAATCATTTTGCCGTACATAAATGTTTACCAGTGCTACAGAATTCAACGGAAGCATCGAAAAACTACTGTGTACATCAGTGTAATTTCGTCACAGAGAAAGAAAATGTGAAATGTACTACGTCTACGAACGCAGTCAAGTGACCTTGTGACCAACGGACAATGAAACAGTTATGGCTGGAAGGGATAGCAATTTCTTCCAGTGACGAGAGAAGCTAAGCTTCTTCTATCAGACAGGAGAAGAATAACAACAGGATTTCGCATTAATTGAATACGGCCTCCGTTGTTCGTGTAACGGAGTGAACAACAGTAGACCAAAGCGAAATAATTAGCAAAACGAAATCGATTGGCAGTAGTGGCGAACTTTCAGTGGTTCGTGGAACATCCGAAATCGCACGTCTCAAGGTGAAAGCTACAGGGACAAGGCTGGCAGCATTTAGTCTGATTCTGCGCACGCGTGCGGCTGAGTGCAGGCACACCTGCCCTACCTGTCAGTACACTTGCAGTGAGATTTGCAAGTACCTTCCTCACACTGCAAACTAACTTAATGCACCGTGTTAATCTGAACAACGCAGTACCGCGTGGCTCTGTATTTGTTTGTTCACACGCTACCTAAGACTCATCACTTCAGCCCGTCACAACACTGGAAGCTAATGGAGTCATCCATACGCGACACTGTTATTAAGAGATTTGTTAAGCATATAGTTTCCTGTGGGGAGCGTCAATGTAAAACGAAACAAACTAAATGTAAAAACAGTAATGTTTATCCTCAAGATCGGTAAATCGTAGTTTCTCATTAGTCACAGGGAGCATAGACGGCTGGTTTTTTTTCCGGGTTCAGTTCTCAAATATTTTGAATTCTTACTGAGGCGAATGACATTACCACGTTATTGTACAAATAAAAGCGTGACTTACGTTCGTGTGTGTGACACTTGATCCCTGAACAAGTAGTGAGACATATACTCTCTCTGTGACATTATGAAATCTCTTTCCCAAACTCTCTGTGTGATCATAATGGAAGCAAATATGCAGATTTATTAGTAAAAATGTGGAACACCTGTTTTCGCTATAAATGAATTTCATATCCACATTTAAACAATAAAGACCGGCTTAGCTGCTATTCACCAAGGGTCAACAGGCCCGCGTCTCCCCCCTCCCCACCCGGACAGACAGACAGACAAACACACACACATGAAAGAGAGAGAGAGAGAGAGAGAGAGAGAGAGAGAGAGAGAGAGAAATGAATTCGGACCTAAATTCTGTCATGTCGAGACATGGACTTGAAATAATGTTAAAACTTATCTATTGTAGCGCAAATATTTTGACGCTCTCATTAAACCGTGACAGGCTTATTCTGTTTAAAATCGCTCGGGAGCATTTTTTTGTTGGCTACTAATATCATTATCATTTATTCACACACCATAAATTCCTGTCAAATACTATGTGTTACCAAGTGGAAATTCAGTAAGTAACTGCACTCAGATTTGTGACAGAATCAGCTGTAATAGTTTAGTCTACCGGAAGAAAATAAATCACCGATAAATGTAGCATTCAGCATTCTTACGTTCAATGTTTTCTTGTTAATAACAGTCTCCTCTCTTATTTTCTTCTCTTTGTGCTGTTTAAACCAAACGAAATTCTCAGAATTTGTGTTTCGCACTTATTACAGTCATTTCGGTTGTGCAGTTGTACAAAAAAAACTCCTTTCGTTTGTGAAGTTTGCTTTGTTCGCCTGAAGCTCAGGAAACCGGCCACGCAAATTTTGGTCTCTTTGGTTGCACATACCGACAGAAGAAGATGCCTGAACGAAGGAGGAACGCTAAAGATACCAATAAAGATACACAACCTACTTGTTGAGTAATCTGTCTAAAGGTTGCATTATGTTTGATGTTAGCGTCGACTGGTTTTAAAGAGTGCCCCATTTTGCTAACGTTTTTCTCTTTTTAACTCTTACCTCAATAAATTCGTGTATTTCATGTGTGTCCAGTTATAGGAGAATCAATTTGTTCTCTTTACTGTTAAGTCGATCTCCTTCCAGATATTCAGTTTGTCATTCCTCATCATTTCCTGGCAAGCCAGATGGGTTCATCGGTGAGAGTCAAATCAGATACCGCGAATTTTGGCAGAATCTGTTATCGTGTTTTATCTCCTTCTCCCGAGCAACACAGTGAGCAACGAATGAACTCAGTGCCTCGGAGTGTGCAGCTCTGTTGATCGTTTATGTGTCAGGTCTCATCGGTCGTTTACTTTCTAGTTCGTTCGTCTTACATTAACACCATGGAATTACAGACTTGGACAGATAAACGCCATGTTTTCACACATTAGCTCGCCTTACATTATTTATTTGGAACCCTTCAATAACTCACATAATTTTTATTCCGTTAAGCTGACAAGTATCCGTGATACTTGTCATAAAACACGAATATTTGCTGTTATGATAATCTGACTACATGTTGTTTCTTTCAGAATGGCGTGGTCAGGAAGTTAATATAAATTCTTCGGCATACAGCTAGTTTTAAAGGCATTTACTTTCACAGTCGACCAGCCAATCGTTAATTCATCACTTTCTCCCAGCTACTGTGCAGTCGTGAAATAACTACGCGACGCACTCTATTCGTGAAAGTATAGCATCGAATCCTGTGCGAGTTGTTCTGTGTTAGAATTCAGTTGCGTCTGAATGCTTCCACCATTTTTTATTAATTCATGTGTCGGATTCACGCTATATATGTGAATTGGCGAAGAGATCAAGATCAGCGCACCACATGCAAGTGTTGAGATGGTGGGCTTCGTTTGACTCAAAATTCTGCTTTCTCAGGTTTAGCAGTTCGCATAATTGAACTTTATTCATCACAGCGACTCTGACTCCTCATCTTGCAACTGGGAGGTTTACAGGAGAGGTAGCCATAATTTTTGCATATAAATTCGCCAGTTTTTACGAGTCTGGCACATAAATAGCACAAACTCGAGACTGTTTAGAAACATATAACTTTAAAGCTAATTTGACACAAGGGAACAATATTGGTGCTTAACGGGCCGTCGACATCGACGTCATTAGAAACGGAGTGCAAACTCCGTTTGTTCAAGGACGAGGGAGGAAATTGGTCGCACCGATTCAAAGGAACAGTCCCGGCATTTGCTGGAGCGGCTGGGGGAAATCATAGAAAACTGAATCTGGATGACCGGACGCGGATTTGAAGCGTCACCTCCCGAATGCGAGTCCATTGTGTGCTAAGTAGTTTGCCACCTCGCTCGCTAATTTAATACCTACAGGTGTCCTACAGTTATTGGTTTAATATTTTCAGTCCTTAAAGTATAACAACGACACGAATGACACATTAGAAGAAAGTGTAAATTGAAGAAATTAACTTCCTTAGTAGCTTCCCTTCTTCTGTGTCATGCTTGCGCGTTATTTAATGTCACACTCTGCTCCGCGAGGTGTAATAAACATGAGGGACACACAGTATTGTGAGCGTTATAATCATCTTTACCTTTGGTAAGTTAGGAGTGTATCTTGCACCGTTCGTTTAATAATGAATGACCTCGACTTTCAGTTTCAATTTTTGTCTCTTTTGCGGCACTAGCTCCTCTGTCTGACGACGAATAGATTTCCAGCAATGCCCATCAATTCTAAAATACACAGCACCATTAACCACTTGTTTCGATCGACTTATGAGTCAGAACTGAAAGCGAGTAAGTTCGATATAAAGGCTGTTTAATACAGGTTTGCGAACGTAGCTCTAAAAGCTGAATTTTTTATCTTTCGATTATGTTTGTAAGATTGCCTTTTAATTTGAACACTCGATATATTATATGAAATAGTATCCTATCTAGTGTAATAGGATGTTTATGAGGGTGTGCTGAAAAGTAATGCCTCAGAATTTTGTATGTGAAAACTCTTTAAGCTTTTTTAACAAAGCAAACGTTATTTTCATTCTGCTTCTTCGTTCTTCGTATCTACATATTTGCTGCCCTCTTCCACTAGAGGATTCTGAATTGTAGCGTGTAACGTGGCGGTGTGAAACATACACTATGTGATCAAAAGTATCCGGACACCTGACTGAAAATCACTTACAAATTCGTGGCGTCTTCCGTCGGTAATGCTGGCCCACCCTTAGCCTTGATGACAGCTTCCACTCTCGCAGTCATTTGTTCAATCAGGTGCTGGAAGGTTTCTTGGGGAATAGCAGCCCATTCTTCACGGAGTGCTGCACTGAGGAGAGCTATCCGTGTCGGTCGATGAGGCCTGGCACGAAGTCGGCGTTTCAAAACATCCCAAAGGTGTTCTATAGGATTCAGGTCAGGACACTGTGCAGGCCAGTCCATTACAGGGATGTCACTGCCGTGTAACCACTCCACCACAGGCCGTGTATTATGAACAGGTGCTCGATCGTGCTGAAAAATGAAATGGACATCCCCGAATTGCTCTTCAACAATGGGAAGCAATAAGGTGCATAAAACATCAATGTAACACTGTGCTGTGATAGTACCACGCAATACAACAAGGGATGCAAGCCCCTCCTTGAGAAACACGACCACACCATAACACCATCGTCTCTGAATTTTACTGTTGGCACCACACACACTGCGTATTACGTTCACCGGGCATTCGCCATACCCACACCCTGCCATCGGATTGTCACATTGTGTACCGTGATTCGTCACCCCACACAACGTTTTCCCACTGTTCAATCGTCCAGTGTTTACGCTCGTTACTCCAAGCGAGGCGTCGTTTGGTATTTACAGGAGTGATGTGTGGCTTATGAGCAGCCGCTCGACCATGAAATCGAAGTTTTCTCATCTCCCGCCTAACTGTGATAGTACTTGCAGTGGCGCCTGATGCAGTTTGGAATGCCTGTGTGATGGCCTGGATAGATGTCTGCCTATTACACATTACGACCCTCTTCAACTGTCGGCGGTCTCTGTCAGTCAACAGACGAGGTCGGCCTTTACGCTTTCGTGCTGTACGTGCCCCTTCACGCTTCCATTTCACTATCACGTCGGAAACTGTGGACCTAAGGATGCTTAAGAGTGTGGAAATCGTATGACACAAGTGACATCCAATCATCTGACCACGCACGAAGTCCATGAGTTCGGCGGAGCGCCCCACTCTGCTCTCTCATGATGTCTAATGACTACTGAGGTCGCTGATATGGAGTACATAGCAGTAGGAGGCAGCACAACGCACCTAATATGAAAAATATATTTTTAGGCGTGTCCGGATACTTTTGATCACATAGTGTACTTGTAACTATGTCGGTGCGCGAGAAACAGCGCGCTGTTATCAAATTTCGAACTGGAGGGGTTAGACCAGACATGGAGCACCCTCTCTTTCAGCATGACAATACCAGACCACACAAGAGCTCTGCGACGTCTGCGACATTTCGATGCCTTGGGTTCACTGTCATCGACCATCCTCCGTACAGTCCCAAGTTGGCCGCACACGATTTTCATCCATTTCCAGGACTTGACTTCAACAGTGACGAGGTGGTGAAGCAGGTGTGAGGGGGTTATGGCTCCGTCACCAAAGCCTAAAATTGTACAGTGTGAGCATCGGCCAACAGGTCTCTTGTTGGGAGAAATTTGTTCTACGATAGGTTGGCTATGTTGGGAAATAAACTTTCAGACATGAATCACACTGATGTAGAACATTAACATCGTTTGTTTCATCTAAATAGCTTTAAAGTTTCCACATGAGAAATCGGAGGAATTACTTTTTATCACGCACTCGTACGTATCCCGGCAAGGTTTAAGTGTCAGGTTTCCAGCGAGAAAATTGGGACAATCCCCCCGAAACCTGGCAACCCTGATTACAGGCTGTGGTGCTCAGACTCTTCACTGGCTGACACTGAGTTCTTCCTAAACATCGCTGTTCCTATAAATATGAGAAACAGTTAACAGTGTACTGGACACCAAGCATGTCGCTAGGAGAAGGGAGACATTGAGATTAGATATCACTATTTCACGTTTGTATGGTCTGAAGGGACTGACTGTCGCGCACGCACACGGCAGGCGGAGACAAGTGCGACGGAGCAGCACGTTCACCTCGCCAGGAACACTCCGAGGCTGCACCAAGGTGAGGCCAGTGCTCTGTGTCCATACTGGCCAGCACGTAGCGGCTCAGACCGCGTCAGCTGGCCAGCAGCCGTCGTGGCAGAACGCTTTCGAAGGCCTATGCCGTGGGAATCGCAAAAAAATGCCCTATTTTTCATTTCCAAAACGCTATTGTTGTCTCAAGTCACTCTTTACAGTGGTATAGAAGTTCACCAGGCAAAGCACGCTTTAGTTGTTAACGTTATAAGCCGGCCGGTGTGGCCGAGCGGTTCTAGGCGCTTCAGTCTGGAACCGCGCCACCACTACGGTCGCAGGTTCGAATCCTGCCTCGGGCATGGATGTGTGTGATGTCCTTAGGTTAGTTAGATTGAAGTAGTTCTAAGTTCTAAGGGACTTATGACCTCAGATGTTAAGTCCCATAGAGCTCAGAGCCATTTTGTTAACATCATAAACATTCAATCTCAAACAGCACTAATTCATGTTTCATAAATGTTTGTATACCCTTCTATATTCGTCAAGAATCAAATGTTCTGAAATAATGAGCCCGGTATACGAATTGTTACACAACTTTACGTTGCTGTGTAGAAAATACCGGTTTGTGGGCGGGTGCTTCCAAACTGCGTGATATTGACACGGCTTCAGTTACTTCTCCGGGCAGAAACACACATATTACTGCTTCTATTTGGTTAGTGCATGCACTAATCCTCTCTTTAAACAATATTGCTCCTTCTCGGTACTGCAATTTTTGCGAGCAGTTGTATATCTCCTTTACTTTTCTTCCTGCTATGTAGGAACATTGCCTGAAACGGTAAATTTATAGCGGTCCGAGCGGTAGTAATCTTCGACGTACGCACGTTACTATCATTTTATTATTACTGTTATTAATGTGAACACACGTGCAGACAAGGGCGACCACTAACCTTCATATAGATGCTTACGAATTTCTAATCGTACCTCATTTAGAGAGAGAGAGAGAGAGAGAGAGAGAGACAGAGACAGAAAGAGAGAGAGAGAGAGAGAGAGAGAGAGAGAGCCTAAGGGTTGTTTCCAGAATTAATATTCACTATGCATGTTATGGCTAAGCCATTTCTCCGCAATAAACTTTCTTCCAGGAGCCCTCGCAAGGTATGCAGAACTTCCATGGGGTTTGGAAGGCGAGAGGGCTACTGGCGGAAGTTAAGCTGAGAGAGGAGGTAGTGAGTCATGCTTCAACAGCAATTGCCCGTGAATGGAAAAGATGTCTGGTTCAAGCCCCCGTCCGACGCAGACTTATTTGCCTGGAAGTTTCACTATGTTTTATGTCGATAACTGTTTCGTACGTAAGTCCAAGTCATCAGTGTACGCGACGAAATTCTTTATTACTACCAGAAACGAGGTTTTTATTTCAGATACTTCATCAGTCAGCACTCTTCCTTTTTTATTTAGCACAACCCTTTTAAATCGCCCTGAAGGATGAAAAAGACAATGTCTAACACAAATATACTTCTTCCTGTTACGTTTCTGAAGAAGGTAATATATATTCGCCTAGTTTTGTGGCTCAAGTCGAGGAAAATATACTGTTCCTTGCATTTCATATTCTTCTTTCGAAAATATTTCTGTTTTGTAGCACACTATTTTGTCTCCGCTCCGTAGAACACTGGGAACTGCCCCAGTTTTTGGATACGCCGTAATTTATCTATCGGCTGTAGTTTTCACGCTAGTGCTTACGAAAACTTATTTCACAATATTGGAGTCTATGTTTTGATCGCTATCCTTTTCTTGTTTCTACAGAAATTGCAATTACAATTTTGTATTTCTGTGGCTTCTCTGAGACAACCAGAATCAACACAGGTCGTAATGGCAACACTGGTTTCCCGTAGTTCAAAAGCCTATTCTGTCACAAGTGACTTGCGGATATAAATCGAAGCACATCTCATTAAATGTTTTAGTTGCCCCTTTATAAACTCCACCGCAAGTTTAACTGATGCTGTTCAGGCCAGAACTTGGCCTTAGATTGTGCATGTATTTGGCAGATATTACTTCCTTCGATTTCTTGTTGGATTTCAGTGTGTGTTCGCAAAATGTTTATAGCTTTATTTACGGCAGGAAGAAACACATCTACATCTTCTGGTCGAGGTTTCTTCCGTAGTCGAAACTATAGCACTCACTTGACTTACTCCTTCTGCATCAGTTTTTTTTTTTTTTCAGAGTGATTGGGTGTTTTAGCCCACAAACTTTACGTGCCCCACACTTCTTTTATCCCTCCATTTTGAATCTATTGACGATAAAAGTGTTCAGGCTCGATTTTGTCTTCTCTGTCGTTATCTTGCTGCGATAACAACTAAAAGAACCCTCTACCCAACAATTAACTGATCCCTTGGTCAGATCGGTGTAGTTACCGCTGTCCGTAACTGATGTTGCTCTGATTGCATGTGGGCGCTCTTTTCAAAGTTTCTTGTTCTCGTTAGTGAAAAGCTGACTGCCAGATGTTCACAGCAACTACTGCGAAGCGAGCATTTCCTGAGTCAGAGGATTTGGAGACTTGACGACTGTTTCGCAAAGCAAATGCGTCACAGCGAGAACCGTGATTCTACACAGCTTTCTCAAAGTTGCACCGGAAGTCCATGAAATAACTGTTATTAACCGCCTTCCCAGCTTGGAGGTTTCTGCTGGTGCGTGCGTGTGGTGTTACTTCTGAAACCAAACCTCCTCGCGATGCCCTTGCCCGTCCTCTACTTCTCGTGTCCTTTATTGGAATTACGGTACATTAATTTTCTACACATGTTTTACAGCATTCACCTTTTCCTATATTCAAACCCTGAAAGTGTCTTCACCTTTCAGAATCAATCGGATATCATATTTGTACAGGTCGCCTTTGCCTTCCATTCTAAATTATCTCTGCCGCCGCAGTCTACTCCTTTATGGCCGGTTTCTAATATTTTCGGTCATCTTTATTCTTCCTTTTATGGTTTTAATTAGTAGTGCTCCAACCGCGACATTCCGCAGCTTCTCCCCACTACACCCACTTCTAGACCTTGTCATTTCCTCTGTTTTGTTGTAGATGTTATTACTAAAGTCAAATATTTTGAGTTATAGACAATCACGCCCTCAATAATTATCTAATACGTTCGTTTCTTAATGTCATTTCGTATGGCTTTGCTCCACGATACACTATTTGGTTGTTATATGGTCATATACTTTACATAGTCTGGATGTTATTCAAGCAAAGATCCAAGAAATTTGAATTCTTCAGAAGCATTAACAATCCTCTCGTCAACGTCCAAGTCTTCTCCATCAAATCCCTATATCCAGTTACCTCGCATTAGCAGAACTAATTTCAAGGCCAGTTTAGTAGATTCTTCAAACTTTCTCGTCTTCAGCATCGACGATAATTACCACCTGGTCATTTACAAACAGTAGTGTGTCGCTTATACCACCACAGAATTGCATTTTTACTTTCAGTTACCAACGTCAAATGAAGCATATGTAATGGAGAGAGAAACATACCAATCCTGGTTTCATATTTCTATTTCAGATTCATGAAAATTCTATACCACCGACTGTAAACGCTAGTATGCTGGGGGTTAAGCCCATAAATCGCTCCTTAATATAACGACAGTTCTATTTCTACTGATATTTTTGAGAAGCATGAAAGATTCAACATATCTACCTCCTTTAGGACTCAGAACAGATATACATTCCAGCTGCGGTTTCACTAAGGGTTGGGGTCAGCCGCATGGCTACAGAAGACACCACTGATCGTTAGCGACAATTTCATAATGAACAATGTAATTTCAATTATTTGGTATTGTCAAGAAATATTTAATGTTTTTTATTTTAAATGTAGGTAGCCACGATTATTCATATAACGGTTTTGCTTTCTGGACAGTTCGTCTTCGACTAGAGCTCTCCCTTCGACGTTCACCTCCACTATATCTTACAAGAACTCTCTTCCTAGGATTATCTTTGATTGAGCTTTTCTAAAACACACACGTTCTGGCTCCTGCGTCGAGATCTCTCTATATTGGTGACGCTACTGGTTATCACAGCCACCAAAGACACAGACTTCCCTGACCTTAGCAAACTATAGTACATCGCCTTTAAGGACAGTGCTTCGTTCTACGTCTACATCCGTTATGCGCTAACCACCTTTTACTGTGTAGTGGAGGCCATTTTGTGAGCGTTAAGGTAGTATTTTTAGATGGGGAGGTGTGTAAAGCCTCAGAAGAATCTGATAGGGCGCAATAGGACGCAGCAAGCCTAATAAAGTAAATGGAGTCCAGAAGAATATTTTTTACACGGCTTGTCTTCTCAACAATCTATCCCAGGCACTCACAGACCATGTTAATCAGTCACCTCACACATTTTTGATGCAGTTATTGATGATGAAGTAATATCAGAAGACATGCACAAGTATCCAGTCACACGTTGATAAGATTTCAAAGTGATGCCGAGATTGGTAATTTGCTTTAAATGTACACAAGTTTAAAATTGTGCACTCCACAAAATCAGAAAAGCAGCATCTTGCGACTACGGTATCAATGAGTCACTAACCGAACCAGTGAACTGATAGAATTATCAGGGTGTTAAAATTCGTGCAGATATGAAATCGAATGACCACACTGGCTCAGCCGTAGGTAAAGCGGGTGGGAGACGTCAGTTCATTGGTGGGATAGTGGAAAATAGTCAGTCTGGAAAGGAGACACCTTACAAACAGTTGTGAGTCTCACCTTAGAATATTGCACAAGTGTGAGGGCTACGCACCAAAAAGGAAGAACGGGATATCCAACATATTCAAAGAAGGTCAGCATGAATGGTCAGAGGTTTGTTTGATTCATGGTGGAGCGTCACGAAAACGTTGAGAAACCTGAATTGGGAGGCGCTTGAAGATAGACGTAGATTCTCCCACTAAAACCTACCCCCCTTTTTTTCAGGAACCAACGTTAAGTGAAGAACCTAGAAACGTAACTTCAGCTTCCTAGGTCAGGCTCCGTAGAGGCCGCGAATACAAGATTAGGTTAACTATAGCGCACTAAGAGGCATATACGCAGTCTTTCTACCCCTACTGCTCTACAGTAGGAAGGGAAACAAACCGTAACTACGCGGTGTTTGCAGAATAGGTGTGTAGGTACAGACTTAGATGTAGATGGAGACTTGAGAGACACACTGTACAAGTTGTGTTCCAAAAGCAACGGGCATTCCGTGATGGCGAGTGTTGTATTAGCACAATCTGAGTGAGTTTTTTTCGTTTTTTCTGTTGGTAAACATGTCTGAAAAGCACCCGCGTGTTTTTGGATATTTAGTCTGTTGTCAGTCGTCAAAAAGATTATGTGTGTTTTGGTAGCATCGGCGACTATTTATTTGTTATAAAAATGGATGAATCAGTTTGTATTACATTTTGCTACAAGAACGGAATAAAGTGCAGCGAAGTTTTAGAAACGTTAAATATTGTTTTTGGAGAGTTTGCTGCAAGTAAAGCAAGATTTTACGAGTGCTGTACGCTTTTCGAAGAAAACTGTGACACGTTGATAATGACGAGCGCCATGGATGCCCCAGCAAAACATCAGCCGCTAAAATCGTGGAAAAAGCGAAAGAAATGGGAAAGAAATGGTTATGGTCGATCGCCGAATCACAGAGAAATTGCATATTAACTGGCTCATTCCGCGTGGCAGAAAAATTTGTTACACAATTGCAGAATTTTAAACAAAAGCAGTTGCTGAGGCATTGCTAGATTGTCAATAACGATGCAGAACTACTGAACATGTCAGAACAGGTGATTAAACGTCGGTTTACGGATATGACATCAAAGCTGAGGCTCAGTCATCACAGTGGAATCATTCCGGGTCGCCAAGACCTAAAATGGCTCAACATCTGCGGCACGCCTGAAGATTATATTCTGATGTGTTCTTCGATTTTAACGGCCTAGTGCACCACGAGTCCTTGTCACAAGGTCAAACTGTCAATAGAAAGTAGTACTTGTCAGGTTGCTTGTTCGTGAATTTTTGTTCAAAAGTAAGGAAGTAATAATGCCACAGTCTCCATATTCACGACAGGCTCCCAAATGACTTTTTTCTACTGCATGAATTAAAGGCAAACTGTAAAGGGTCGTCTTATACAATCACAGATGAGAGAGATTTAAGCCGAGTTCCGGAAATGCTTTGGCAACTGGAAAAGATACTGGCTCTTCATAGTGTGATGTCTGTTCAAAAAATTCCGGAACATCCGTAATTTCGCGCCAGTGGTGTGTTAAAGCGAAATGCAGTTGGCGTCCCTGCACACGACTGTGTTTAAAGTGTAACTGCCGAAAGTTTCATTGTTGTATGTCTGTTGTTTGATCAGTGGTGTATTGAGTAGAACATTGTGTCGCACCGTTTGCGAATTTCGAGATGGCAGACTTAAAGGAACAATGCGTCTGAATTAAATTTTGCGAGGAACTCAAGAAAACCCTTAAAGAGATACACCAAATGATGCAGGAAGCCTACGATGATGAGTGCTTAAGCCGTACTCAGTGTTACGAATGGTTCTCACGGTTTAAAAATGGTGGGACGGAAGTTAAAGATGACCCTCGTTCCAGGACGCCCTCCGACGTCTATCGACGACGCTTATGCCAGGAACGTCAACGAAATTGTGCTTTGCCAATCGAATACTGACTGTCTGAGAGATTAAAGAAGAATGTAACATCATCTCATGAAATCCTGACGCACCTTCTTGCAAAGCATCGTGTTCCGCCAAGTTGGTCCCACGACTCATTACCCAAGAAAAGAAAGAACTGGTGATGAGAAGTGGATCTACGTTTATGAAGGTGAGACCAAAGTTCAATCTTCACAATGATTCGAGGGAGGTTCTCCAATACGGAAGGAAGCCTCATGTCAGGTCAAGTGTCTATGCCACGCTGATAGTTTTGTTTGACTTCGAAGGCTCAGCTTATCACGAATTTGTGGGACAGGGACAAGCTGTTAATCGATGGTACTATCGGGACGTGTTGCGACGCCTGCGAGGAAATGTGAGAAGGGAACGATCTAAAATGTGGTGAGACAATTCATGGCTCTTGCATCACGATAACGCACCCTCAGATTGATCCCTGTTGGTGCGAAACTATTGCACAAAAAACTAAATTACTGTGCTGCCTCATCATACGTACTCTCCTGACCTCGCACCTGCGGACGTTTTTTTTGAATTTTAATTCCGAAGATGAAAAGCCCATTGAAAATACGAATATTTGCAACGATATGGGAGATAAAAGAAAATTCGCAGACGGCGCTTCGCGTGGTGCAGCATGAGACGTACCTACACTGCTGTCAGAAGAGTAAACGGCGTTGGGAGCGGTGTATCAATTGTGGAAGAGAGTATTTCGAAGGAGACCATGCACAACAAATAAAAGCTAAGCGTAGAAAAAATTTTGTGGACAAAATTCTGGAATTTTTTGCACAAACCTCATACGTCATCTAATGGGAACTATTTTGAAAGGGGTAATATTGATGTAGACCCGCCTGTAGCTCAAATTGTTAGCGCGCCTGGCTGCTCTGCGGGGGTTTCACTTCTGCTACTGCCAAGAAGGAGTGGTACGGGGTGGACTCGGACTCATGAGGGCAACTGAAAAGTTACTCTACCGATTAGATAGCGGTGCCAAGGTCAAGAAAACCGACAACGACCGCATCCGATGACGTCGTTGGCAGAGGATGACACGGCAGTTTGTCGGGCCCGACTGGCCACAAAGCGGAACTTGAAGAACACTGATTTGGGCAGGGGTGTCCAACCTTTTAGCTTACCTGGACACATTGGAGGAAGAGTACTTTTGGCTGCACATAACATACTTGACACTAACAATAACCATTGAAAAAAAAGCAATAAACAAATTAGGGTCTGTCAGAGGTATATAGTTAACAAATTTAAGTAATTTAGAATTAGTTAATTTATGATTCTTCATAACAAAGAAGCAAAACGGAATTAATTTGACATTTTATATATAACATCGAATATAGATTTAAGTGTCAGGAAGTCGTTTCTGAAAGTATTTGTTTGGAGTGTAGCCATGTATGGAAGTGAAACATGGACGATAAATAGTTTGGACAAGAAGAGAATAGAAGATTTCGAAATGTGGTGCTACAGAAGAATGCTGGAGATTAGATGGGTAGATCACGTAACTAATGAGGAAGTATTGAATAGGATTGAGGAGAAGAGAAGTTTGTGCCACAACTTGACCAGAAGAAGGGATCGGTTGGTAGGACATGTTCTGAGGCATCAAGGGATCACAAATTTAGCATTGGAGGGCAGCGTGGAGGGTAAAAATCGTAGAGGGAGACCAAAAGATGAATACACTAAGCAGATTCAGAAGGATGTAGGTTGCAGTAGGTACTGGGAGATGAAGCAGCTTGCACAGGATAGAGTAGCATGGAGAGCTGCATCAAACCAGTCTCAGGACTGAAGACAACAACAACAACAATATGTGAGATTTAACAATTTTATGTGTAAGTAACTACAAATCGTAGACTTCATGCGACATTTGACTTTGCGTTTGGGAAACTGACGTATCAGTATCACATTCGAATGAAGTGGTTGCAATTCTCAGGGTGTTCTCAAGGTATTAATCTGAGATTAAGGTTCTATTTTTACTCATAGTGTGGTTTACTCTTGAAAATAACTGTTCACAAACGTACGCGCTGCCAAACAAAGGTGACATACATAACTCATGACTGTGTAGCAAGGGATGTTTGTCTCTGGGCAGATATGATTTGTTGAAGTCCAACAAAGATAGATGATCAGATTTTCCTTTCAGTTGGCTGTCAGACTGCAGAACAATGCATTTGGTCTGGAAATGTTCTGGCAACGTATCTACATTGTTTGTAGAAGGCGTCGCACAAATATGAACATTCTGATTATTTTTTCGGAAATCCTGAAACCTATAATCAAATTCTTGGATAATCGAAAACTATGGCTGCGAATTTCATACCGTTTTCAGGATTTTGTTTTGTCAAGGCGCTGAAATGAAACAGAAATTGTCTGCATTTACTTGCGAATACCGTAATTTCAGTTTCTTTTGTAACAGGTTATTGTTTCAAACAGTGTTCTGATAAGCAGGTTTCTACCATGAAGTCATCTAAATGAGGAGTCAAATCTAAAAATGCTAAATCTGCCACCTAGTTGGCATCGTCAAGTTCTGACACGGATTATGCTTTTCATGTCATGAACGATTTTGTTTCACTAACTATGCTATAAAGTCTTTTTAACATCTGGCCTCTACTGAGCGACGTTACTTCTGTGAAATATACAATCCTACCGATACTCAGCATGCAGACTTCTGAGGAATTACTGGAACTGATGATAATCAGTGCCATAGGAAGATAGTCCGTAGAGTGTCGAATGAAGAAATTGAATTAAAGCTCGTCTCTTTTTACCGAGCATCTGTGTGGTAAAAATATGCACACGACAGTAAAAAGATTTTGCGAAAGCCCATTACAGAGATGTTCATTATATAACTGGTGCAGTTTACATTATTAAGACACTTATCAGAAAGGTTCATGTCCGAATATGGTTCTTATTTGTAGCGATGGATATGGTATCAGATCAAACCTGATATAATAGAATTGCTGTGCTGTTAATAGCAGACATTGGAGCAACTGCAATCTGCATGAAGATTTCTAACTTATACCGACTTGTAGTGATCTTGCCGGCCGGGGTTTCCGATTTGTTCTAGGCGCTTCAGTCTGAAACCGCGCGACCGTTACGGTCGCAGGTTCGAATCCTGCCTCGGGCATGGATGTGTGTGATGTCCTTAGGTTAGTTAGGTTTAAGTTCTAGGGGACTAATGGCCTCGGATGTTAAGTTCCATAGTGCTCAGAGCCATTTGAACCATTTGTAGTGATCTTAACTACTATGAAAAAGGGTCTTTATCACAAACGTTCAGACATAACACAAAATTTATGTGCATCTCTATAAATTAATATCACTACACCTCTGTCGATCTCTAGTTTCACACTTGCAACTGAAGTTACGTAAGATAATCGACCAGCGCGTCTGCCGGATTGGTCGGTTGTAAGAACGAGACTCTGGGGCTTGAAGTATACCAAAGACAGCAGTGTTACGAACGTGATGGCCCAATGAGAAAATAGCGTCATTCTTTAGCGGGAGTTTCAGATTGAAAATATTCAATTTATCATAACCTTACATAAAAGTAACATAAGGAGAGCTTATTTCAGTAGTGGTCTAAGTCCACTTTTGTTCATATTGAGATACACCGTCCTAAAGTTAAATGAGCGCTGAAAAATCTGCAGTTGAAATACCAGAAGTATTCTAGCATATGGCTTCTTGCTAGAGATGAACCTTTCTTTATCCGCAGCTCGTGGTCGTGCGGTAGCGTTCTCGCTTCCGGCGCCCGGGTTCGATTCCCGGCGGGGTCAGGGATTTTCTCTGCCTCGTGTTGACTGGGTGTTGTGTGATGTTTTAGGTTAGTTAGTTTTACGTAGTTCTAAGTTCTATTGGACTGATGACCATAGCTGTTAAGTCCCATAGTGCTCAGAGCCATTTGAACCATTTTGAACCTTTCTTTCTGTTTGTTTGGTTCATTAATTTCAGAAGCATTATAGACAGAGAATTGGAGGTAATGGACTTGTACCACTATCGAAATAAGCCCTTCATATATCGATTTTGTGATGAATGTTCGCTTCTTGCGCGGCATTGATACTTTGGGCCGCATGCGGGCCGCGGGTTAAACATCCCACGGTTAAATAAAAATTTTGCCAAAAAACTATAATTTCGTTACTTTTGAACACAACTCATATCCCTACACGAAGTGGGAATTTTCCGCTCTGTAAAAGGTGCATAAAGCAAAAGAAGGACGTCGCTGGATTGATACTTTCCCGTGTTCGACATGCAGTGTGTTCTCAAATTATTCTGCACTCCGCTATTGCTCCACGTATTTATTTATTTTTCGACCGAAATGACTAATGCGACTTTGTGTTGTGTATTGCAGTGAGCAACGGCGGCAGCGTGTCCGTGGCCATCGCGGATGAAACGCTCCCTCCGAAGCAGGGCGCCGCAGGGCCTCCGTCGCCGGCGGGCCCGGGCGGGGGCGGCGCCGCCCCCGGGGGCGGCAGCGGGAGGCGGCGAGGCCGCGCCGTGCTGCGGTGGGCGGCGCAGCGCGCGCGCCGCGGCTGCACCCGCAAGCTGCTGCTGCGGCGGGTGCCCATCCTGGCGTGGCTGCCGCAGTACACGCTGGCCAAGGGCGTGGCCGACCTGGTGGCCGGCTTCACCGTCGGTCTCACCGTCATCCCGCAGGCCATCGCCTATGCCAGCGTCGCCGGCCTGCCGCCGCAGGTAGCGTCTGCCGCCCGCGAAGCACAAAGCTTCGCCACTTTACGTTTCATTTCACGTTGCCAACTGACTATGGAAATTTTCTTCAATTTGAGCTTATGAGAAAATTTTCTTCACTATGAATTTCTAATTACAGTAGCAATTTACATATCATATTCTTACAATTTATTGCAAAATAGTGACACGAATTGTTTACAGGAGAATGGAAACAAATGGTAGAAATTGACCTCAGTTCCGTTTTGCGTTCCAGAGAAATGTACGAATATGCCGTAATGACCATAGGACTTACTGAAGATAGAGTGAAGGAAGGCCAACTTACAAGGAGCCTTCAATAAGTAATGCAACACGTTCTTCTTCTTAAAGCAGGATGGTTTTATTCAAGATTCCAATACGCCTTACACTGAGATGACAGAAGTCACTGGATATCTGCTAATATCCTGCTGGACCTCTTTTTGCCTGGCACGAGTAGCAATTCGATGTGTCATGGAATCAACAAGTCATTTGAAGTCCCCTGCAGAAACATTCAGTCATGCTGCCTCCATAGACGTTCGTAACTGCGAAAGTGTTGCTATTGCAGGAGTTTGTGCATGAACTGACCTCTCGATTATGTCCCATAAATCTTCTATTGGATTTATGTCGGGCAATCTGGGTGGTTGGTTGGTTGTTTTGGGGAGAAGGAGACCAGACAGCGAGGTCATCGGTCTCATCGGATTAGGGAAGGATGGGGAAGGAAGTCGGCCGTGCTCTTTGAAAGGAACCATCCCTGCATTTGCCTGGGGGCAATTTAGGGAAATCACAGAAAACCTAAATCAGGGTAGCCGGACGCGGGATTGAACCGTTGTCCTTCTGAATGCGAGTCCAGTGTGCTAACCACTGCGCCACCTCGCTCGGTGGCAATCTGGGTGGCCAAATCACTTACTCGAATTGTCCAGAATGTTATTCAAACCACTCGCAAGCAATTGCGCCCCAGCGACACCATTGTTTGGGTACATGAAATCTATTAATGCAAATGATCTCCAAGTAGCCACACTTAACCATTCCCAGTCAATGATCGGTTCAGTTTGATCAGAGGACCCAGTTCATTCCATGTAAACACAGTCCACACCATTATGGAGCCACCATTAGCTTGTACCTTGCATTGTTGACAACTTGGGTCACACTCAAAACATACCGTTATCTCTTACCAACTGAAAACAGAACTCATCTGACCTGGCACAGTTTTCGTCATCTAGAGCCCAACCGATATTTTCATGAGCCCAGAAAGGCACTGCTATTAGCAAATGCACTTGTGTCGGTTTTCTGCTGCTTAGCCATTAATGCCAAATTTTGCCACACTGTCTTAAGGATACATTCATTGTACATCCCACATTGATTTCTGTGGTTATTTCATGCAGCGTTACTTGTCTGTTAGACTGACAACTCTGTGCAAATGACACTGCTCTCAGTCATTAAGCAAAGGTCATTAGCCACTGCTGAGATAATGCCTGAAATTTGGTGGTCTCGGCACACTCTTGACACTGTGGACCTAGGAATATTGAATTCTCTAACGGTTTCTGAAATGGAATGTCTCAAGCATCTAGCTCCAACTACCATTCCGCGTTCAGAGTCTGTTAATGCCTTTAGTGCCACCCTAATTATGAAGGAAATCTTTTTGCATGGATCATGGATCATATGAGTACAAATGATGGCTCTGCCAATGCACTGCCCTTTGTGAACTTGTGTACCAATACTACCGCCATCTGCATATGTGCATATTGCTATCCGTGACGTTTGTCACCTCGTGTATTATTCCCACACTTTTGGCTACAAAACTGTATTTGTCAACATAATCTTTATTCAGAGAAACGGCCTTATGCCACCTTAGGGGGTCCACCTGTATGCTCACACAGTACCTCTCTACTGGTCATTGTCGGAGCCAACGTCGTATTGCATCAATAACCCAGTTAGAGTCCCATGACTCTACCAGCTGATGGTGTGACTCTGATCTTTTTCTTTGTAGGAGAGGTTGTGTGGCACCACTCCATGGATTGCCATTTTGTTTCCGGTTCGGAGTGATAAACTCATGTTTCATCACCTGTAACAATGTTCGATAAAAGAGTATCACGAAGAACCATAAAGCACAAGCAATTCTGCACAGATGATCCTTTGTTGCACTTTCTGTTAGGCAGCAAGGATTCCAGCTGGCATGCACCTTTGAGTACACCAGCTGTTGGACGAGTGTGTCAGCACTACTTACAGAGACATCAAGTTGTGCAGCAAGGTGATCCATTGATCACCGCAAATTAGTGTCTGCATGTTTCAACATTCCAGGAGTCACAGCTGTGTGTGGCCAGCCAGCACATGGGAGATCAGACAGGTTTGCGCGACCTTGTTGCAATGATGACAGAAGCCTCTCCCAGTGGCTGATCATGCTTTTGTTCACTGCCAGGTCTCTTTAGACTTCCTGAAAGCACCTATGAATACCTGTGATGCTCTGGTTGTCTGGCAAAAGAAACTCAATGACAGCTTAGAATGCCTCTCTGTTACAGACACCATTTTGAAGGCTATGTATAGCATCACCACCTATCAGAACTTCATGAAACTATGGCAGCTGAAGTGCAAATATTCCATGAATCCAATTTTTTCAGCCAGAATTGGCCAAATAAACAAAATTGTTGCATTAAATATTGAATACTCTTCATACATTTGTAGCACTTGTAGATTTAGAGAAAGCTTTTATAGTGTTAACTGAAACACACTCTTTGAAATATATCTATGTTTATAGCTTTTTCAGTTCTAAATTTATTGTAGAAGCATTTGCCTGACACTTAACAAAATCACATTGAATGATGTGAAACATCGAGCCAGGTTAGTCACATATATTGCCATATTTGTGGAATGTCAAAAGCACTCTTGATAAGAATTAATCCACAGGGTGTTTACAGTACAATACATTGTTTACAGTATTGGTGTAATTATTACTCCAACATTTCATTCCACACTGTGTTCTTTAAAGGGGAAGTTGGTCTTGTTAATTGATGAATATTCTCCCACATGATACATAATATCCTCAAATTTTGTTCCGTTATTATTTTATACAACTGGTATCGTGTACATGTAAATCTACACAGGATGCAGCCAGTTGTCTGTTTTACACTTAATGTCACTATGAAACAGTATATGTGTTCTATTTTAAGATATTTAGTCATTGCATCAAAACCTGTGATAAAATTACTTACTTTTCGTTTACAGTATGGGCTGTACTCTTCATTCATGGCATGCTTTATCTACACAATCTTTGGTAGCTGCAAAGACAGCCCTGTTGGACCTACTGCAATAGCTGCTATCTTGACCAGGGAAAACCTGCAAGGCCTGGGACCACCATTTGCAGTGCTCCTATGTTTCCTCAGCGGCTGTGTTGAGTTACTCATGGGTATACTACAATTAGGTAAGTGAAGGGCCTTCCAGAGATGATTTCAGCAATAACATACCTTCAACATCACATCACATATGAGGAGCAGTCAAATGAAAACAAGGCAGATGGGAAAAAGTAAGTTATTTCTAAAGTAATGTTGGTAGGCCCACATGTTGCCAAGGTTGTTTCAAGTACACTGCAAAAGTTTCACAGGGATGCGCTTACACAACCTCCATACATTCTTGATATCTTCTCATGGAATTTCTGTATTTTTAGAGGCCTGAAGAAAGACATTCATGGCTGTCAATTTGCTTTGAATGAAGGCATGTGTGCCTGGGTACAGTCATGGTTCTGTAGGCAATCATAAACATTTTTCAATGACGGCATTGACTATCTTTTTGCTTCAATGTGGAATAAATGTATTGACAGTTGTGGGAAATACTTTTGAATTAATAAACAGTTTACTTATATTTTTCCTTTGACTCACTTTCGTTTGACTGCCCATTACAGAAAAATTTTTGAGAGTAATGCATAGTTAGGGTGCTACTTACAGTAGTTCCATCATGTCAAATGCTTAGTTAAAGATACAGAAGTTTGGTCTCCTATTATTCATGTTCTTCTCTTAACCCCTCCCCTCCCCAATAATCAAGTGATCAGATAAAGATATGCTTTGTGTTACCATATGTATAATCTGTTAAAATAAATGTGCTCACAAAACACTTAAATTATTAACTATGTACACAAATTACAATAGCTACTGATATTCTTCGTATTCCTTTGCTTACATGTAACTCCTCAGATGTGGGTGGATTGAATAAGTGGGACATTGTAGGGTTTTTGGTAGGTAAGTTACATTAAATGGTAGGCTGATTTTAATATCCAGTACTGTGTACTATGGTCAGTGGAACTGCTATCTCTTTACGTTGGCTGAAAAGATTGACGAATGATAAGTGGCCATATTTGTGGATTGATGAGGTCATGTGTTAGAAACTTCTGAGTAATAGTTGTAACACGAGAGCAGGCAACTGTGTAACCATTTCAGATATGGCCTACTTTTGGGGTATACTGTATATTTGCCTGTGGATACATAGCCTCTATGACTTTCACAAAGCAAATAAGTCAGTTACAAAATTTGTAATTGTGTAGAAAATGCTATAATTTCAGTGCCAGAAATCATTAACTCTATTGTTAAACAACCATTCTAAGAACTTCCTGCACTTTTATCAGGCAAAAGAACTACCTCGAGCAGAATTTTCTCTTTAATAATTTACCACAAAATGTCCTATGGTATTTTGACAGCAACAACTACTACTGTGAACCAAACACAGACCAATACTTCCCAATATCAGCCAGGTCTTCAAATTTGTAATCATATTCTTTACCCTGGCTTTCAATAACTTTCCTTACACCCTGTGAGGAGAGAGATCCTACACAGAATACTTACTTCAAAACTCAAGGTTGTATTCTGTGATCCACATAATTTACACAAACACAGAGTATCTTAGTTTATCCTATGTCAATCCTGCTCCCATTTCTACAATCCCCAGGCCATTCTTCTGCAGGAAGCCCAAATACACCTGACTAAGTTATTAAAAGGCAGAACAATGTGTTAAAGGAGCTACAGCAATGTCAGAATTGCACTGAAATCTTCTATGTTGGCATGACAATTCAGCTTATCAAATTTAAAAGTATATGGTAATTAATGACCACTACTAGACTGTGGCTAACTGTAAACCAGACCAACAAGTTGCTGAACAGATGCACACCACAGCAGCAATGTCTTCAGTGACTCATGCCATTCTGAGTTTCCTCCTCTCCCCCAGGCATTCAACACCAGATCCTGTGAATTACACATGTGGAACTGTGCCTTTGGCATATATTCTTGTAAATCCCTCTGGCCTAAACCTTCACTTCCAATTAGCCCTCTTCATCAGATCCCTCTTTCCATCTACTTGCCATCATTATTTCTTCTCCTCTCATTTCCATGTCCATCCCTGCTCTACCAAACCCTTGCGTACCTATTTCCTTAGTAGATAAAGACCAAAAGCCCAAAATATTAGTGCAATTTTAGGATATTTTCAGATGTTCTTGTATTTGCCACCCACTGCCTGCAGGTGAAAGGTTGGGGCTCTTCATTCTACATTCATATTTATATCTACATCTATAATTTGCAACCCCCAGTAAAATCCTATTGTACCATTTACAAGGGCTTTTTCCCATTCCTTTTATGTATGGAGTGTGGGGAGAATTACTATTTAAAGGCCCCTCTGCATGCTGTAATTAATCTAATCACAGGAGTGATATGTAGAGGGTTGTATTACATTCCTAGAGTCATCATCCACATCTGTTTCTTGAAACTTCGTAAATTGACTTTCTGAGGATAATTTGTCTATTTTGGAAAGAGTGCCAGTTTTATCAACATTTCTGCAAGACTCCTCCATGAGTCAAACAAATCAGTGACCATTTGTGCTGCTATTCTCTGTATAGATTGAATATCTCCTGTTAGTTATATTTGGTATGTGTCTCATACATTTGAGCAATATTCGGTGATGGATTGTGCAAATAATTTTTAAGCAATCTCCTTTGTAGACTTACAGCATTTTCCAAGTATTCTACCAATAAACTGAAGTTTGCTATATGCTTTACCCACAACTGAGCCTATGTCATCATTCCATTTCACATTCCTACAGAGTGTTACACCCAGGTATTTGTATGAGCATACTGGTACCAACTGTGATACTGTAATGTTGAATATTACACTTTTTTGTTCTGTGAAGTGCATAATTTTACATTTCTGAATATTTGAAGCAAGTTGCTAATCTGAAAACTGCTTTGAAATCTTGAAAAGATCGCATTGAACATTTGTGTAGCTTTACTTCATTGTAAATAATTGCATCATCTGTGAAAAGTATTAGGTTACTTTAATATTGCCTGCAAGTGAACAGCAAGGGACCCAACACACTTTGTTGGGGTACACCTGCTGTTACATCTACATTTGTCAATGACTTTCCATCTAACCTTCTGCATCCTTCCTACCAGTAAATCTTCAGTCCAGTCACAAATTTTACGTGATATCCCATTATCTAAAATGGTCCTAATTTTTGTAATAAGCATAAGTGTGTTACTGCATCAATTGCCTTTTGGAACTCAAGGAATACTACATCTTGTGCTCAGGCTTGATCTGTGGCTTCCAGTGTGTCATGTGAAAAATGAGAGTGGGGTTTCGCAGATTGTTTTTGAAATATGTGCTGGTTGACATGGAGGAGCTCTTTCTGTTTGAGATACCTTATTGTGTTTGAGCTCAGACTATGATCTAGTGTTCTACAATGAATGGATGTTAAGGATATTGGGTTGTAGTTTTGTGGATCACTTCTGCTGCCCTTCTTGTAAATAATGTGACCTGTGCTTTCTTCCAACTACTGGGCACGGTTTTTTGTTCAAGGGATCTGTGGTACATTATTTTTAAGAGAGATTAACTCAATCTCAAATTCAGTATCAAATCCAGTAGGGATACCATTGAAACTTTGTGCTTTGTTCAATTTTAAAAATTTCAGCTCTTTCTGCCACTAATATCTATGAGAATTAAATTGGTTTTCCTTTCTAAGGGAACTTTTGAAAATAGAGTTACTGTTTCTGCTTTTACTTTGCTGTCCCAAATTTCAGTTCCTGTTTCATTCATGAGTGACTGGATGAGAACTGTAGTGCCACTACTTTTACACACTACCAGATTTTATTTGAGTTCTGTGAAAGATTTCCAGACAGTCTTTTGCTATGATAGTCACTGAAGGCTTCTTGCATTTTTCTCTTGACAGCTATATGCATTTCATTCAGTATCTCTCTGTTTGTAGCCACAAAACTACCATCCATTATCCTTGATATCCATTTGCTGTAGTATCTGAGAACACATTCTGAGCTCAGGTATAATGAGAATCTCAAATAGGATGACTCCTTCCATGACAACCAGCACAGATTTTTTTTTTAAAAAAAAAGCAACCATGTGAAAACCAACTCATACTTTCTGCACTTAACATACTGAAAAACATGGACCATGGCAGTCATATGTTGGGTCCTTTGCAGTTCATGTTGTATATTAATGATGTTGCAGACAATATTAGTAGCAACTTCTTACTTTTTGCAGGTGTGCAGTTACTTACAATGAAGTACAGATCAAAAGTAGCTGCAAAAGTCTTCAGTCAGATTTTGATAAGATTTCAAAGCGTAGCATGGATTGTTAACTTGTTTTAAATCTTCATAAATTTAAAACTACGCACATCACAGGAAAAAAAAGATAGTATATAGTATCCTGTGCATTCAGAATAACCAGTCACAGTCTTGTTTGTTATTTCCATCACAGAATTTCAGTTATTGTAACAATCTTAGTATTGAAAGTCCAGAGTTATTCCAACAAAAGCTATGTCTATAATAACAGAATCCTGTTTTAAGTGCACTTTATGAACCCTGTTAAAAACAGTATGAAAGAAAAATCAGCAGAAAGTAGAGATATGGAACATGAAGTATGACAGAAAGATACAAAAAGTTGCACTATGAAAATGGCAATAAGCAGATAAAAATATAAGATGATAATCTCTAGTCTAAGAACCTGAAAACAACTCCAGACACCAGAACATGTCACTATAGAAGAATCCTACTATTAAGAAGAAAAGTTTATATGTTTGCTTGCTGCTTTTCCCCTTGCATTCATCCTTTCCTTCTCATACCTAATGCAGTTTTACATTTCCATAACTTATCTGTTATGATAGTGTGCTATAAGATAATGGGAAAGCTATAAAAATTATAAATAAATTAATTAATCCTCTTAGTGTTTCACCAAACTGCACAAGCCTTACATGAAACGGAAGTGATAAAATACTTCATAAGATAACTGAAAATACTATGTAATCATCAAGTTCACCTCTTCAGTGCAGTTATTTCCAGTCTTACAGCTACTGTTGGTAGTAACAGTTACGATGATATTACTAATAATAATAAAATTTTGGTTGTAAATTTAATAAAGTTATACTATTCCTTATTTTTCATGCTCTCAGGAACTTACAGCTTGTGAGTAACTTTCCAGTAAGTTTTGATGATAAATATCTCTGTTGCCCACTCAGATGTTTTGGAATGAAGAACACATGAATATATTTTGATTAGTCTTCTCTATTAAAAAGCTGTTTTGTGTAATTGGTTGATATATATTTCTCTGGAGTACATTCTTGTTTTGTAGCCCTCTATGCATTTTAAGCATTGGCTTGTAGCTAACAGATTAGCCGAAGAGTAGTGCCAGTGTCCTTCTGTTGTATTCTATAGGTTTTGTTTTGTGTTTGTATGTATTGTTCTGGATGATACCACCAAAAAATTAAAATTTCATTGCTCTTTTTAGGTTTCCTTATTGACTTCATATCTGGACCTGTGTCAGTTGGATTCACATCAGCTGCGGCCATCATAATTGCTACAACACAAGTAAAGGATGTACTTGGCCTGAAGTTCTCTGGAAGTGAGTTCCTTGAAGTGTGGCGCAAAGTATTTGAGCATATAACAGAAACAAGAAAGTGGGATACTATACTTGGATTTGCTTGTATGGCTGTCCTGTTGCTTCTTCGAGTAAGTAGAAGTAAAATATAAAATGAATTATAGAAAAAATTGGCTAAATTGTTAATATTGTTTTAAATGGATCCTGTTTTTATTCCCATTCATTTAGATTGTATTTCATTAGATTCTGTGGAGGCTCAACATCAGACAGCAGATCAGAACCCAGTATCTAGCACTAGTTTTAGTTATATTTCTTACAGTTTGCTGGTACATAATGATAAGTAACAAAAGACAAAATAAATGGACCAACCACTGTGACAGTTATGTTGCCCTGAAGCTCATAATAGAAATGGATAGAACTGAAAGAGAAAACACATAGAACGACAGCTGTTAGAAAAGTTTTATGCATCTTTTTGTGCACCTAATGTACTCTGCACATCAGAAGTTTAGATAACCTTACAAAAATGCACTTTTTGTGTTGTCACATTAGAAATCCCAGGACTAGTGTTAGCATCTCTGTTTTGAAGTGTAAATGTCAGGGAAACAATAAAACCAACAATCACTTTGATACACCAAAGAATGTACTGGATGTACTTCACAAACCAATCATCAATCTTCTATGCCTAACATTGTAGGGGACACGTGTTCCATTCTTGATACAGAAGGTAGTGACAAAGTGATATATCAGGACGTGATACAACTTAAATAGCTGTATTGCCCTTAGAAGTCTTTCATCACAAATGGGTAATATTGCCGAAAATGGTGCAGATGTTCTTGTTGCTCATTTGTGAAGAACTTTAAGGAAGTTTTAGGCATTAATAGCTCACAATACATAGATACCAACAGATCTGGCAGTTCAGTAAACTCAGAGATCTGGCAGTAAATAATTATTTGGCTTCAGAAAATTCCACCATCATCAGAACTTAGTTGAAGACTTTCCAAAAGATTAAATGCCTTGGCCTACATGATTTCTATTTTTAAAAGGACATCGATGCATGCCAAAATTTTTGATCGTCTAATGTAACTAAACCAAGCATCAATGCAAAAGTTAGTTGGGGCACTGTGAAATAGAGTTTTTTAAACATGTATGTAGCTTTTGTTAAATGTGAGAACATAGTTAAGAAGGAGCAACAAAATCCAGTGAGAAACCAGGGCTCAAATTACCACCAAGACAGGTTTTGACTTATCCAGCTGAATCGCTTGCAGTCATGATAGCAAAAAGTAATATATTAAAACATAAACTATGCCTAATCTTATACATATAGAGTCCATATTAGAATAACCAATAAAATTTTATGTATTGTAGGTATCCAATAAAGAACAGAACTTTAAAGCAGATAAAAAAATGGTGGTGGCATTTTGGGCAACATGAAAACCATGGAAAAGCAAATTATTTGTGTCCAATTGCTGCATGATCAACATTAACTATTTAGTGCTCTTACTTGCTTTATTAGTTAAATGGCAGTGAAATTATAGCATGCTAAACATTTATCATCTGCACCTTTTCTATTTTCTATAGTAAGCTAAGCTAAAGAAGATCCCTGACAGCTGTCAGTGCTGTTGCCAGTTTTCAACTGTGAAGTGCAAATGCCTGCAGGCGAAAACATTAGTTGTCTATAGAGCGGTGTCAGCATTGAGATGTTGTGATGGAAACCTATACAAAATTACATTATGTGATTGGTTGAGGTAGATGCATGAAGCTGCAGAACATACGAACTGCAAGTGTTAGGGATCTTCTTTTGCAACATCTGCTGTAGGTTTTGTGCAGTTAAATGGCTCCACTGATGATTTCTTTTCTTTACTCTTTATAGAAAGTGAAAGACATTCCTGTTGGTCCTGCTGATCCAAAGGAAAAAACAAAAATTCAGAAAATTCTTGGTCAACTCCTTTGGTTTGTTTCAACTACAAGAAATATAATTGTTGTTGTTGTATGTGCTGTAATGGCATACATGTTCAAAGAGCATGGGGAGGAACCATTTATTCTTACAGGTAAATAACTTGATTTGTGGCATTGCATTTTATCTTGAACTTAAATCATTCTTTTAGACATAATTAAGTGAATAAATTGAAAGCATCATCTAATAGAAAAATATTACTCACTATATCTCTTAATATGCTATACTTTCTTTTGGGGAATAAAAATCTTTCTCACATATTTTTTTTTTCTTTTTTCCAGGAGAAATCAAAGGTGGCCTCCCAGAATTCACTTTTCCACCATTTTCTGCTGAAGTGAACAACCAGACATACACATTTTTGAACATGGTTTCTAACCTAAGTTCTGCTACATTTGTTGTTCCATTGCTGGCCATTCTGGAAAACATAGCTCTGGCGAAAGTATTTTGTGAGTTTCAATTAGAATATTAATTTGAAAACTTATTAACACAAAAAACCCTGGTCTCTATCCATCTCCCAGTAGCCCAGTAATATACTGAAGAGAGCTTATGCACATTTTGGAAGAGTAGTAGACATATATTGAAAGTATGAAGCACTGAGTTCAACTAGGAAGCAGCTTAGACCAACAATATGCTAATCACATTTTCTGTAAAAAGTAAATGTCTGGGTTTGAGTGACCAGTCTAGCACATAGTTTTAATTGTAAAGGAAGTTCTCGTCCCATCATCATTTGTTACTTTCATTCATAAATGTGGTTAGGATCCTTTCACTGAGGATTTTCATGCACATAAGCAATAATACCATTTATAGTTCATTTATGAAACTGTTTCTTATTTATATCTCACATTCAAAATGTGAACTTTATGAGGGATTATGAATCAGTTTAATGTTATTGTCTAGCAACTACTGACGTACTGCAGGACACAGCTGTCAACAAGTGACTTGCTTCGCATGCAGTAGGAATTGCATTTGAAAGCTTTATATTACCAATGATAACAATACAGTTGGTGATAGTGTTATATGACAGCTACAGTCAAATATTTATGCTGTGAGGAATGAATCAGAATTAATTTCTCAACACCAAAGTAAATTCTGTTTTGAACATAATATATACCAGGAACTGTAGTGTTGTAATGGTCATATATTCACTCCACTTCATGGTCTATAGATCCATTATAAAGAACAACCTTCACAATAGTAAAAAAAAAATAAGGATTACAATAACAGACAGCAACAGTTCCTGAAAACTGTGTCAGTAAGCCACTGTCATTATGTCAGTTTCTGTGTACTGTTAAATAATAATGAAAACTGCTGGATGGAGGAATAGATAATATTAGGGAAAGGCGACTCCTTCACTTATAGTTGATCAATTTGTGGAGCACAATAACACATAACAGTAAACAGCATCCACACTAACTTTTGAGTAGTGGCTCTTTTTCCAGCTTTAGGATAAAAATTTATGCACTCAACCACACAGATATTCAAGTGCACTCTCCCATTGCAAAGGCAGCATTGATGCCCTGGCCTAGGAAGTGTGCATTTGGGTGTCTGTGTGGTTATGTATGTGAATGTATGTGGTTATGTACTAGTGTTGGGAAAAAAAAGCTAGTGCTTAAAAGCTAGTGTGAATGTTTTTTTCTGTTGTATGTTACTGTGCTCCAGGCATCAATCTGTTAAAGGTGAGTGGTTGCTTTTCCCAGTTTTCTATATGTTGTTAATAAAAGGTACTTCCTGCACTTTACATATTCATTGGGTTTGTAGACAACTAAAAATCTGATACTGTAAAGAGAGGAAAAATACTCAACTGAAGTGATCAAATGTAAACAGCAGAAAGCTTTTTATTAAGTTCATGCATTTGATTGTCAGAGATTATAGGTCATAATAAAATAACATTCATGGTGTATTCTATTGAATGCAGTAAGATTGATGTACTGGAGGAATAACTGGTTGAATGATAAAGGAAATGAATGTCTACAACAAAGCAATAAAATCATTCTAGCATTGACATGAAGGGAAAAAAATAGTAATTTACACCAAAGATGGAAGTAATTTATTTAATCATAGCTTTAATATTGATAACCATTGTTTAATTGCTTGTTTGACTTTTTAGTAAATAAATTTTGGTGCAGATTTAAAAAATGACACTTTAATACTTGCAGCTGAAGGTAAACCAGTAGATGCTACACAAGAAATGATTGCTCTGGGCGTGTGCAACATCATGTCTTCATTTGTGGGTTCTATGCCTGTATCTGGAGCATTGTCTCGTGGAGCTGTAAATCATGCAAGTGGAGTCGCCACTACGTTTGGTGGGATTTACACAGGTAATTACTGTGACACATATTACCAGCTAGAAACCATAATTAACAATTTTTTTAGTCATCTTCAAAGCAGCCTGCCAAGAATTCTTCTCTTGTGCCAACCTCTTCATCTCAGAAGAGCACTTGCACCATATGTCCTCAATTATTTGTTGGATGTATTCTGATCTGCATCTTCCACTACAGTTTTTACCTTCTACAGCTCCATATAGTACCATGGAAGTTATTCCCTGATCTCCTGACACATGTCTTCTCATACTGCCCCTTCTTCTTCTTCTCTGTATTTTCCATATGTTACTTTCTTCACCACTTCTGTTGAAGAACATTCTCATTCCTTACCTTATCATTCCACCTAATTTTCAGTGTCCTTCTAAAGCACCACAGTGCAAATGATTCACTCCTCTTCTTTTCTGGTTTTCCCTCACCATACAATGCTGTTCTATGAATGTACATTCTCAGAAATTCCTTTCCCAGGTTAAGGCCAATGTTTGATACTTCTCTTGGCTAGTAATGCCTTCCTTGCTTGTGCTAATCTGCTTTTTGCGTCCTCTCAGCTTCATCACTCATGTGTTATTTTGCTCCCAAGACAGCAGAATTCCTTAACTGCATCTAGTTTGTGTTCCTCAGTTTTGATGTTTAGTCTTTCACTGTTATCATTTCTGATACTCCTCATTACTTTTGTCTTTCTGTGGTTTCCTCTTAATTCATATTCTGTACTCATTGGACTGCTCATTCCATTCAACATGGCCTGTAATGCTTCACTTTCACTGTTATCAGCAAATCTTTCACCCTGAATTTTAATATCATTCTTGGGACTTTCTGTTATTTTCATTGTTGCTTAGTTGATGTATAGATTGAACAGTAAATGTGGAAAACTACATCCCTGTCTCTCACTGTTTTTTAATCCAAACACATCTTTCTTGGTGATCCATTCTTGTTGTTCCCTCTTGCTTTTTGTTCATATTCTATGTTATCCATGTTTTCCCACATCTTGCTCTTATTTGACTCAGAATTTTGAACATCTTGCATCATTTTACATTGTCAAACATTTTTCCAGGTCAACAAATCCTATAAGTGGACTTGATTTTTCTTAAGTCTTGCTTCCATTATAAACTACAGTGCTAGAATTGTTTCTCTGGTGCCCTTATCTTTCTGAAAGCAAAGGCAATGATCATCTAACAGGTTCTCAATTTTCTTTTCAATTCTTTTGCAAATTATTCTTGTCAGAAATATGGATATTGTGTCTCCAGATGCATAGATTCTACAAACCAATTTGAAGAGCCATTTAGTTGCCATTTCCCACAATGGTTTTAGAAATTCCAAAGAAATGTTATCTATCCCTCCTGCTTGATTTGATCACATGTCTTCCAAAGCTATATTAAACAATGACTTTATTGCTGGATCCCCCTACATCTTCTCTGTTGACTCCCATTTCTTCCTCAGTCATGTCATCGTACAAGTACTCCTCCACTTACATAATAAAAATGACCCTAGCAAATAATATGCAATGTAAAATTGTTTAAATTAGTGAAATTTTGTCCAGCAGCTAGGGTATAATATACATACCTCAAAGATCTTGGGACGAAAATAAATAAACACTCCTGTAATTTTCTTTATGAAAGATGTAACCTGAAAAATGTCCAAACAAGCTAGAGGAAAAACTTGAACCACCTTGAAAAGTGCTATTCATTACCTCTTGAAAGCTTCCTTTTCTACTGGTGTTGTTATTCATTTTTGCACTATAAAGTAGCACCTGATGGTATGTGAGAGGACCCCCGATCCCCGCCCATTAAAAGATGTTGCTTCAAGTCAACAGCAATTCCACCCTTACACAGTAGTATCATCTGCATGTTTAATACATTATTAAGATTTTGTGCATGATTCTGAACTGTTAATAAATATCAGGAATAAGACTGGGCCTAAAATTAAACAATGGGCCACTATATGTATGTTATTTTGCTTATTTCCTCTTTTATTTTCTGTTTTTATTGGTATAGATTCATACTTTTCTCTAGATAGTTTATTTCCCATTTTTTCTGTAGGTAAGACTGCATATATTGGTGTTCTCTCTTATGTCTGCTTACCTGTTCCAGTGCTCAGAGTAGCAATGTACAACTTCTGAAATGAAATGTCTTTGTGAGGTCCAAAAATGTGGCAGAAATGTAATCTTTATTTTTTACCAGTACTGAGATCCTGACATTCTTTAACAGTGCAAAGACGACACTGTGTGCTTATATGTTCAGAAACCATACATTGTGCTTGAAAACATATTTTTATGTATCAGTTGTTTGTAAAATACTTCCTTTTTCTAATATTTCAGAGATTTATCTGTGAATGTTGACTCTGTCTTACCTTTTTAATATTAGCAAAAGTGCTGAATCCATCTCGATAGCCAAACTGGTTAAATCCCACTCTTCTCAGACACGGGGAGGTGCACTGGCCCCAGATTGAATTTGTTTCATGGATTAACGATGAGATACAGAGTGCTCTCCATTCTGGATATGGTTTTTAAGCAGTTTTCCACTTCCTTCAGATAAATAGTAGCCTGGTTCCCACAGCCTGCAAATACTTTGAAAAACTTGGTCACATTTCATCATGTAATGCACACTAGGTTTTACAGAAGGGGTACACAAATTCCTCAAATTCCTCATACAAAAGGGTGGACAATGCGAGGGGGGGGGGGGGGCAGCGGCAGTAGGTTTAAAACACCTTTGAGACTGGCAATGCCATCATAATAATAGCCTATATACAGGTATGGCTGGTTCTTCATGAAATTGAAGTCTCACACCAGTCCCAACCTGGCACTGGCTAGATGTACACCAGTGGAAAATTAAGGAAGCAAATATCTTGACTGTTGTTGCCACACATATCAGGAAAATTGATTCATAAATAACATCAGTGTTGAATGGAAATGTTGACTGTAGTTTGTCAATAGCATTCATTAATTAATTTACATCTGTTGAACACAAAAGAAATGTGTTGTCATTTAACCTTTTTATCTGTGCACTATTTGCAGTAGCATGATACACTTATTTTGTCTGCAATCATTAAATTAATTATAAACAGTGATTAATAACATCACTTTTTTTCAGGAATTATTGTGATACTCTCTCTCCATTTATTCACACCATACTTCGCGTACATCCCAAAAGCATCTCTTGCGGCAGTTATTATTGCTGCTGTTGTGTTCATGGTAGAATTCCATGTGGTGAAGCCTATGTGGAGAACAAAAAGTAAGTATTACATGAGATTACTTTGTTTTTGAATATAATATTATTTGATCATGAAATGTTCAACATTTCTATGTCTACTACAGCCATAATTCATGTTAAAAGCCAATTCTTCCTTACTGATCATCAGACTATTTAACATTATCATCATATGGTGTTTAACTGTCTAGCCAAATAGCTTTTCATGTACCGGTACATACATATTTTTTGTTATTACTTTAAGATTATCTTTGCCAATTTCAATTTTAACATGTCAGTAATTCATTTCAGAAATAGACCTGATCCCTGCATGTGCAACATTTTTGTCATGCCTTTTCTACCGCTTGGAACTGGGCATTGTAGTCGGCATTGGGATTAATGTTGTTTTCCTATTATATGCCTCTGCAAGGCCATCAGTCAAGGTGGAAAAATTTGTGGTGAGTAATTCAATTTCTCTAAATTTCGTTGTAGTTATTAATCATTGAGTTTGGTCAGTGATTTAGAACTGGGAATTTTTTCCTTCCTTTTGCCCTGTTCCATCTACTATTCCACTTTGTAACAATAATTTTTGCTCATATGCTTGTCTTCCTATTTTCCAGAGTTCATCAGGATGTGAATATCTACTAATTACTCCTGACAGAAGCTTAGTATTCCCATCTGTTGAATATGTACGAAATGTGGTTTCAAAAGCAGGCATTAAACAGGGATCAAGCTCAATTCCAGTTGTTATTGATAGTCGACATATTCAAGCTGTTGACTTTACAGCAGCTAAGGTATGTGCAGTTTTTGAGCAGTAAATTTATTTTGACATATGTGTATTTCATGTGTGCTTAATAAACTTAAATAATTCACAGAAGCCTACAAATATTGTAATACTGTGCATATATCTTGCAGGGTATCAAGTCTTTGATTGAAGACTTCTACAAACGAAATCAACCAATACTCTTTTACAACCTAAAACCAAGTGTGGTAGAAATTTTCCAGGGAGTGCAACCCAAAGATCTTAAGCATTGTAGCAATGAAGCAGAGTTGAATGAAATGCTGAAAGGTATCTTAATTTTTATATTTATATTTCTTATAAATGTAGTTTACTATTGAAATAAATTATGTGGCAATATGAAAGTAATTATCACAACTTCTGTCTCTCTCTCTCTCTCTCTCTCTCTCTCTCTCTCTCTCTCTCTCTCTCCCCACCTCCCTCTCAGTGTGTGTGTCTGTGTGTGTGTGTGTGTGTGGGTGTGCGTGTGCGTGTGCGTGTGTGCGTGTACGTGCGCACATAACAAAGTTTCTTCAAATAACTCGTGATAGTAAAGGATATCAAAGTCTGTAGTACAAAGGTGGAAAAAGCATTCAAAAACATAAAATGGTCCAAGATATTCAAAATTCTAAGAAAAATAGGAGTGAGCTGTAAGGAGAAATGGGTAACATACAGAGCCAGGAGGGAATAATAAGAGTGGTAGACTTAAGATGAAGAGCTCAGATTAAAAAGGGTATACAATAGGGATGTAGTCTTTCACTCCTACTGTTCAATCTCTACATTGAAGAAGCAGTTACAGAAAAAATGACAGGTTCAAGAATCGAATCAAAATTCAAGGTGAAAGGATACCAAAGATATGATTCAATAATGACATTGCTATGCTGAGTGAAAGTGAAGAAGAATTACATGCTCTGCTGAATGAATACAGGCTATGGATTGAGAGTAAATCAAAGAAAGATGAAAGTAATGAGAAGTAGCAGAAATGAGAACAGTGAGAAACTTAACATCAGGATTGATGGTCATGAAGTAGATGAAGTTAAGGAATCTACTACCTTTGCAGTAAAATAACCGGTGATGGATGGAGGAAGGAGCACATCAAAAGCAGACTAGCCCTGGCAGAAAGGGAATTCCTAGCCAAGAGAAGTCTATTACTATCAAACATAGGCCTTCAATGAGGAAGAAATTTCTGATAATGTACGTTGTGGTACAGCATTATATGGTAGTGAAACATGGACTGTGGGAAAATAGGAAAAGAAGAGAATCAAAGCATTTGAGATGTGGTGTTAAATGCTGAAAATTAAGTAGACTGATAAGGTAAGAAATGAGGAGGTTCTGCACAGAATTGGAGGGGAAAGGAATATGTCGAAAACACTGACAAGGAGAAGGTACAGGATGATAGGACGTCTGTTAAGACATCAGGGAATGACTTCCATGGTACTAGAGGGAGCAGTAGAGGGCAAAAACTGTAGAGGAAGACAGAGATTGGAATACATACAGCAAACAATTGAGGATGTAGGTTGCAAGTGCTACTTGGAAATGAAGAGATTGGCACAGGAGAGGAATTTGTGGTAGGCCACATCACACCAGTCAGAAGTCTGATGGAAAAAAAAGATTTAATATCACAATGGAAACACTTAATTTTTGACAAAATAATTTAATTGGATAGATAAAAAATCTACTCATCCATCTTCTATTCCTGCCCGGTAAGCCTCCACTGACCCACAGTTCTAGGTCACTTTCCCAAAATCACCCCTTTTCCTAGACCTCTCCAGTACTTTTCCTTCAGTGCTCTTCCTTCCCCTTCAACTCTTCTTCCTGAAGCAGCAGCCTCTGGCTCCAAAAGCCTGCTTACTTATAACCATCTTTATGCGTGTGTTCTGCTGATATATGGCTTGTCAGGCCGAAGCACAATTCACAACTGTGGGAATACAGGCTGAAGATACCAAATTGAGTTACTTGCTAGTGGAGTTAGAGTGCTGATTTATCAAAAATATATGGAATCTCATGAACAGTGAAGAAAACAACAAATATTAATTAGCTAAAGAAAGACTGTTAATAACTTTTTAAGGAAAGTGAAGGACATCAAATTAAGAAACTAGTTAGCAAATTAGAAATTGGTGATGTGAAGCCCAGTCTGTTGCTTTGAGAAATGAAAGTTTATGGAGAAATGAATATTACAGATCAAATTTTGGAGACTCCCTGGCTAAAAAAACTTCCTGGTAGCATCCGAAATAAATTAATAATTTCCAAAGAAAATGTGGACATACTAACACAAATGGATGAACAAATGATGGAAATGCAAAGCAATCAGAAACCTCAATCAATTTCAGAGAAAGTGTCCTCTGTGACATGTGATTTTTCTGTATCTGTGAAAGATATTTTGGTAAGGATCAAAGAGCTTGAAAGTGGAGTGCATAAATCCAATTCTAGGGAACAACAGTATCAATCATGATGACATACTCACAGCACAGACTGCAGCAAGCTGTGATATAATAGTTTGGGAAAGTACTGCTACTTTCATTTTTGTTATAGCTCAAACTGCAGACATAAGACATGTGTCCAGCCTTGCCAATGGAAAAGGGAGAGAAACTCCAACTGGCATATACACTAGCAGCTGAGTGTTCTGCTGCAGCAGTTATATCAGGCTGCCAATATTGATTGTTCATTAGGGATAAAACTTGAGGTTGACAACGGTGTTGAAATTTCCATTATACCAGTGTGACCCAAGGATAAGGTTAAAGAGGCAGATTACAAACTTTATGCTGTGAATGGATCTGAGATACAAATACTTTTAAAACTTTTCAGTGGTCTTTCATTGTAACCAATACAGTATGAGATGTGATCAGTGCAGACTTCCTCCATCAATTCACTTATTAACAGAAGTGAAAAGAAAATTATTAGTTGACAGCCATACTCAGTTACATGTAGCTGCACTCCAGAGTACAGTTGATTTGTGCAGTTCTGTTAGTTCACTCCATACTAACTGTAAATACTCTGGACTACTTATGAAATGTCCTAAATGACAAATCTCACATTATGCAAGGAGAAATTAAGCATGGTGTTAAATATTATAGTGCAGTCAGCAGTGGCACACCAGTGTACTCAAAAGCCCACCAGGCAGCTCAGTGTAAATTAAACCTGTCTAAACAAAAAAATCTAGTTCCAAATGAATCATATTACAGGGTGTTTATAAATGAATATCAGGGTTTTAATGCTTTATAATATTTATTATATTTAACTTACAGTTATAAATGATATGTCAAATGAAAGAGCAACCCAAACAGTTTTACCAAGAAGAATCTTATAAATGATCAATGTGAGCACCATTTGTCACACAGCACACATCAAGTCTATAGCCGAGTTCTTCCCAAACATTGATAAGTGTGTCTTCAGTGATTGTAGCAACAGCTGCTTCAATCCAGTTTCTTAATTCAGGAAGGTCTGCTTGTAGCAGAGGCATGTACAAACGATCTTTGACGAAGCCCCAAAGGAAAAAATCCCATGGTGTTAGGTCAGGAGAACGTGGAAGTCATGCAAAGCAAGCCCTGTCATTAGGCCGCTTGTGGGCTATCCAGCTTTGGGTACAGTGAAGTTCAACCAATGTGACAAATGTAAGTTTAAAGTAATAAATATTATAAAGTGTTAAAACACCGATATTAATTTATAAACACCCTGCGTAATTCACCGCTCTAAATACCTGTGGGCTGGGTATTTGTGGAGACTATCAACTTCTTAATGACTAGACCTTCTTGGCTGCTATCCAGGCTCATATACACATTATGTAAATTCCATCCTTGTTGGCAAGAAAATATTCTCTAAGCCAGTCTCCTCAAAACATATTGCCAAATCCCAATAGCTGAAAGTGATACGGAAAAGAGTGCACTGATCACCCACTTCTGGCTTTATGAATTCAGTTTCACACCATTTGGCCTCAGGAATGCACACAGTACCTTACAGAGAATTAATGAAGTTTTGAGAGATTAAATTTTGGTTTGCACATTTAGATGACATACTGATAGCCTCTAGCTCTCCGGAAAAACACACTCAAGATTTAATTGTCGTATTTGAACAGTTGAATGATTTTGGTTCAAGAATTTGTGTTGAAAAATCTTTGTTTAGAGTTCAAGAAATTAACTTTTTAGGATATGTGATTACTCCAGAAGATACCAAACCAGACCCAAAATGAGTACAAGTGATAACTAATTTAAAACATTGGAATTATGTCGTTTTCTAAGCATACTGAATTTTTACTGAAGGCTTTTGGAACATTTCAAAAAAGTCAAGCTATCCTAAATTATTGCGTGAGGAATGTAAAGAAAAATTACAAAAGAAGCATTCAGTGGACAGAAGATTGAATAAGGCAGGACAAGATGTGTGAAATTGACCTTGCAAATGCAGCCCTTCTAACACTCCTAAATGTGAACAATGAATTTGCATTATTTGTGCGCTCTTCAGATTTGGCATTCAGTGCAGTGCTGCAACAGATGGATGAAGAAATATGGAAACCAATGGGTTTTTGCTCCAAAAAGTTATTGCAATCCCAGAAGAAATATTGAACATATGATAGGGAACTTCTCAGCATGTACATGGCAATAAGGTATTTTAAATACCTCCTTGAAGAAATATGTTCATTTCCAGTGTATACTGAAACTGCTCCTTTAACACATGCTTTTTAACAACAAAACAATAAAGCAACCCCTATGCAATAGCATCACCTACAGCTCATATTACAATTTATGACAGATATCAGACACATTTATGGAAAAGACAATACTGTTGCTGACAATCTATCCAGATTGGAATAAATAGTACCGAGTGATTATGAGAAGGTAACAGATGCTCAAGGGAGTGATAAAGAACTTGAGAAACTTTGGTGTGGCCCTAATACCTCATTGAAGTTTAAACAGCATAAAACACCTTATGGGAGATTATTATGCTACAGTGTATCAATAAGTAAAATTCATCCTTATATTCCTTAGGAATTCAGATATTCAGTTTTTCAACATTACAACAGTATGACACGACCTGGTATTAAACCTTCTGTGAAATTACTTGTGTGTAGATTTATTTGGTCAAACATCAACAAGATATCAAAGAATGAGTGAAATCATGCATAGCAAGCCAAAAGAACAAAGTGACTTGACATACTAAATCTTCTATTGGCCAGTTTCCAAGCACAGATGGACACTTTAAGGTGGTACATATTTGTCTGATCAGCCCAAATGAATTCATTTGCTGTTAAATGTCCATCAATCAGTTCCACAACTGAACAGAAGTCATCCAACTATATGATGTTTGAGCAGAAACAGTGGCACAAGCATTTTATAACTTCTGGAGCACTAGATTTGGAGCACATAATCAAAAAGTAACTGATGAGTGAGCACAGTTCCAATCAGAGCTGATCCATGTGTTAGCTCAGATATGTGGTTCTAAATAAACACTAACTATGGCATATTATTCACAACCAAATGGGAAAATAGAGAGATTCCGTCAAACATAGAAGGCAGCCATCAGAGCATATGGTGAAAATAAACAGAGTGACATCATGTCTACAATTTTCCTAGAACTCTGTTGCCATATGAGAAAAGGAAGTGACTGAACAGTTGGCGAAATGCTGTATGGCTAAACTTTAACATTGCCTGGTGCTTTCATTGTAAGATTGGAAAAGAAACAAGAAGTAGATCTACCAGCATTTACTTCTCAGTTACGCCATCATATGGATAAACTAAGCCCTTCAAATTGTTCCTACAAGGTAAATAAAACATCATTCATTTGTAAAGATCTGCATAATATGACTCATGAATCTTTGAGGAATGACAAAATTAAGTCACACTAGTGCCTACCTACAAAGACCTGTATGAAGTTAATGATGTGGCAATTAAAATCTTGTTTAACGGCCGAAAACTAGCAGACATCCTTGTAAACTCACACACCAGTTGTCAACATGATAACATATAGAGCACTTCACATGTGAATGAATTACTCTAGGAGTCTCACCAAAGGAAGATATCCTGATTTGACTGAGTTGTGGAATTCCCCAAAAAGTACAAGTCACTGACTTACATACTAAGGGGTGATGATGTAGGGTTATGTTTATGTTCATAACCTACAATATGTTCATAACCTACAATTCTTTAAATAGTTCATCATATTGTTGACTTCATTTTTCTTTGAAAACAAATGACATTTGAAATGTACTGAGCGAAAGGAAGCTTCGATACAAATTGTTCTCCTTGGAATGTGTGATAATTGTCTTTGCAATGAAAGAAAGTTTCTAAATAATATATTTGAATTTAAAACACTCCTGATTATTTTATGTAATGTGGAAGAGAAAGTGCATGAATAATAGAAAAACATGCATAATCAAGATTTTTTCAAACATGTATTCTTTGTTCAACAGCTTATCCAAGTTCTGTGTATATGTACTGTAGGCCTGTTTATTTCTTAAAATAGTCTTTGATGCTGGTCTGATTCTAAGAGGAGTTGATGAGTTGATATTTTTTCGCATCGCATTTCAAATTTTTCTTGCAGTGATAATGTACTGAAACCGACTCTGGTCCATATAATCTAGAAGAGTATCAACACATTGCAGCATGGTACAATGACTGAAAGGTCACTGTCTTCATGTTCACTTTCACATTCACTGTCCTTTTTATTTTGTTGCTAGCGATGGTCACAATTTCTGTGTCACTTGTGTACTGTGAGCTGGGTTCACATGCATCGATTTTCAGCCACTCATTCAAGTTTTCTTCATCAATAGTTTCAAAACCATTTAAACCCATTGCCAGGTTCATTACCTGTGCAGTTGTTAGTTCATCATCACTGAAACCTAGAAAATCACTTCCTTTTATATCTGTAAGAATTTTCCTCCATGCTTGGCCTCCTGCCAGGCATTAGAAATCCCATGTTTGGCACTAGTACTGTGATAGTACATGGGTACAGTGATAAGGTAGTAGCTCTCTCTCTTACTGAAACAGCCACCCACTATTTTGGTAATTGTTTATTTTGTCAAGAAAAACACATTTACTTTGTGAATAATGTCTCTCAGTTTCCAAGTCACGTTAGTTGAGTTATATAATTTTCTCACAACTGTCACATCATCTTTAGGGGTTAAGAACTGCTTTCCTTGTTACATGCCTGAAGTAGCGTAGTTCAGAATCTTCCACAGGTGATTCGGATTTGCTAACTGTTAAACCCTATTGTGGTGACAGCTGTTGAAGAATTATATCTTATTTGATGTGGCTTGAAAACTGAGAACATTTTGTTCAGCAATGCCACTGTGAAATACTTCAATTATGAATATTATGCTAGGGGACATTATTTGCCTTACCTATGGATGCTAATGATGCATGGCTTGTGGAAGTCAATTAGCATCTTCCCATTAGCTATTGTATGCTTTTAAATCACACAATTTTTTTCTTTCAGCATATGCAAACCAAACACAAGGACACCAACAGCAGATGACTCTCAGGATTTGAAATCACAGTATTCATCATTTGTCAGAGTTGGGATTTTGTGATCAACCCAATGTTTCTTCAGTGTCCTAGAACTATAAATATTTGAATTAATTACAGAAACATAAGGTTCAGTGATGATAAAGCTGGTGTGTTCTGTGAACTACACATAAGCGTTATTATTGAAGAATGAACTGTGGCTTCAGATTGGTTTGAATATTCATGCAACAAAACAGTATTGAATTCCTATTTGTGTGTGTGTGTGTGTGTGTGTGTGTGTGTGTGTGTGTGTGTGTGTGTGTGTGTGTGTGTGAGCACCTATGTGTGCATGCATGACCATTTGTAGTATTATACATACAATTTATACTACACATTTCCTGCATTCCTGTAAATGGAGATGTAATAATTGTAAAAATATTGTTGTACAATCAATGTGTAATATTAATTTATAAAAAGTCAAACAAAGAACAATATTGCACTATTGTGTATATAGATAAGCATATTTATAAATGTCTCTCATCAACCAAAGAAACTATTTTCCTTTTTTATAGAGAGTTGGAGAAAAGATATAGATTAAATTCGAGATTTTCATTTTGTGTTGATGCCATTATTATACTTAACTTGCCATTCCTATATTCCTTTTGTCTCCTGTCCCATTTTCACACCATCTGAAGCTCAGATGCTTCAAAGTATCAGATATTACTGTTTGTTATAATCACTCTGTTTTGCAATTACATAAGCCAAATGTACAGACATTAATAAAGCACATACACAGTGACTGAATTATTATGAAATTATTAATTTACAAAATGATAAGAAACATAGCATATATGAAAAAAATATAAATTAAAGGAGAAGACTTTTAACCATTTGCCCATGACAAGTTGCTACATGAGAGAATCAAGTAGATTGGATTGAATTAAAATATGACATACTTATACTACGCCTCACTTACTAAACATTTACATACATCTTTATGCTACACTATATTTAATTTATAACAAAGTTAAAAAAAGAAAAGCAGACTGCTTGAATGCCCTCAAAATGTCACATTCAATCAGTAAATAAACTCAAACAGGGAAGAAGGACTTTGGTCAGATGCTGAAATATTTCTGACATTCTTTTTCATTGTAAAATTCTATGTACCGACTTGACAGAAAATCCTAGGAAGTTCTGGTCTTACCTTAAATCAGTAAGTGGCTCGAAACAACATATCCAGACACTCCAGGATGATGATGGCATTGAAACAGAGGATGACATGCGTAAAGCTGAAATACTAAACCCCTTTTTCCAAAGCTGTTTCACAGAGGAAGACCGCACTGCGGTTCATTCTCTAAATCCTCGCACAAACGAAAAAATGGCTGGCATTGAAATAAGTGTCCAAGGAATAGAAAAGCAAATGGAATCACTCAACAGAGGAAAGTCCACTGGACCTGATGGGATACCCATTCGATTCTACACCGAGTATGCCAAAGAGCTTGCCCCCGTTCTGACAGCCGTGTACCTCAAGTCTCTAGAGGAACGGAAAGTTCCAAATGATTGGAAAAGAGCACAGGTAGTCCCAGTCTTCAAGAAGGGTCGTCGAGCAGAAGTGCAAAACTATAGCCCTATATCTCTGACGTCGATCTGTTGTAGAATTTTAGAACATGTTTTTTGCTTGTGTATCATGTCGTTTCTGGAAACCCAGAATCTACTCTGTAGGAATCAACATGGATTCCAGAAACAGCGATCGTGTGAGACCCAACTCGCTTTATTTGTTCATGAGACCCAGAAAATATTAGATGCAGGCTCCCAGGTAGATGCTATTTTCCTTGACTTCCGGAAGGCGTTCGATACAGTGCCTCACTGTTGCTTGATAAACAAAGTAAGAGCCTGCGGAATATCAGACCAGCTGTGTGGCTGGATTTAAGAGTTTTTAGCAAACAGAACACAGCATGTTGTTCTCGATGGAGAGACGTCTACAGACGTTAAGGTAACCTCTGGTATGCCACAGGGGAGTGTTATGGGATCATTGCTTTTCACAATATTTATAAATGACCTAGTAGATAGTGTCGGAAGTTCCATGCGGCTTTTCGCGAATGATGCTGTAGTATACAGACAAGTTGTAGCATTAGAAAATTGCAGCGAAATGCAGGAAGATCTGCAGCGGATAGGCACTTGGTGCAGGGAGTGGCAACTGGCCCTTAACATAGACAAATGTAATGTATTGCGAATACATAGAAAGAAGGATCCTTTATTGTATGATTATAAGATAGCGGAACATACACTGGTGACAGTTACTTCTGTAAAACATCTGGGAGTATGCGTGTGGAACGATTTGAAGTGGAATGATCATATAAAATTAATTTTTCGTAAGGCAGGTACCAGGTTGAGATTCATTGGGAGAGTCCTCAGAAAATTTAGTCCATCAACAAATGAGGTGGCTTACAAAACACTTGTTCGATCTATACTTGAGTATTGCTCATCAGTGTGGGATCCGCATCAGGTCAGGTTGACGGAGGAGATAGAGAAGATCCAAAGAAGAGTGGCGCGTTTCATCACAGGGTTATTTGGTAAGCGTGATAGTGTTACAGAGACGTTTAGTAAACTCAAGTGGCAGACTCTGCAAGAAAGGCGCTCTGCATTGCGGTGTAGCTTGTTGTCCAGGTTTCTAGAGGGTGCGTTTCTGAATGAGGTAACGAATATATTGCTTCCCCCTACTTATACCTCCTGAGGAGATCACTAATGTAAAATTAGAGGGATTCGAGCGCACATGGGGGCTATCCGGCAATTGTTTTTCCTGTGAACCATTTGCGACTGGAACAGGAAAGGGAGGTAATGACAGTGCCACGTAAAGTGCCCTCTGCCACACACCGTTGGGTGGCTTGCGGAATATAAATGTAGATGTAGATGTTCCTGTCTTTAACTCAATGTCTTTTCTGTGTAATGAGTAGTAATTGATCATTTCTATATTTTTGAAATTCAGTCACTATAAATATATAGGGATTTTGTACATGCAGGTAAGCTTTCTGTGTACCAGTGTGCATAACGTTTGATAACTCTGAATTAAAGCAACCACAGAACAAAGTAAAGCACAAAACCTGAATGTGCTGAGTCACATAGTCTAGACTGTGAAAGAATAATATCAGAAAGTCTGTATATACTCCTGGTATCATTAAAAATACAGCAGTTATCAGTCTGTAGAGTAATCTGAAGTCAATATCCATAAGAGAGCAGCCAGATTCCATAAACATGTCATGAGAAGGATGTAAGCTGTCTTCACCCACAAAATTTTCTACCCAAGTATCCTGTGCAGATGATAGGATGAACCTCTTTGGCTTGACCACATCTGATAACTGTCTGTAGCACAGCCATTGTTGCTATGTGGACAAGGTACAAGATTTTATCACATGTTTAGTAAATGTATAAATAATGACTCACTAGAGTGGCTCTTTTGGAATCCTATCTATGGTTGACTAAGTTTCTGATTACTGTACAGATTGATGACAATCCTGGAGTACATCAGCTCCTCAAATGGTTTAGAAAATTATGTAAGGAGTGTCCATAAATAGCAGTTATTGACATTTATGGAGTCACCCTCTTTATGGAGAGGCATAACAACAGATGTATGTAGATGCAGATATTTTGACCTGTATGGGAATACACCCTGATTTAATGATGCATTACAGCAGTGACTAAGAACGTTATGTGTTACAGAGCTTCAGCTTTTTAGTGTCTTAATGGAGATATGATCCACATCATATGAACTTTTAATTTTTAAAGCCAAGATGATCTTCCTTATTTATGATGGAGATTAATTTTTATTTCACTCAATGTCCTCTATATTGTTTCTTTGGTGTTATATTTTCTAAACTATTTTCCACCTACTTTTGAAAATCAGTTATTAAAAGTATCTGTTATATGTGAACTGTCTTTTAGAATGCCCCTATTCTCTTGAATGGAAATAATGTCATCTTCTATATCGCCTTTCCTCGTCTCTCTCACAGCAGTATTTTGCAGTGATTTGATTTTACTGTCTGATCGTCAGGTTCAGACAAGATGTGCATACTCCTGGAGTTTAACAACTTTCTTTAATATGTTACAGTACTATTTATAATTTTAAAGTATTTCTGGATCAGTACTTGTTTGGGCTATTTTGTAGATTGTGAAGAGATTCTCATTGTGAAGAGACTCTGATGCCTGTAATGATCCAATTTTCTTTTATGACTCCCTTCTATTAAATGTAATTACCTTAGGAAAGCTGCTTTAATAATTGAATAGAAACTCGTTAAGAAATTTGTTGAATTTAAAACTAGCATTAAGTGCACTGTACAGTTTTCTTTGAGAGTTTCTGTACCATACATGGAGCAAAATAATGTGACTAACTGTGCATCATGATCTGCCAGTCCCTTTACTGCAGGATAGACATTTGCCTCTTTAACTTTTGTTTGCTGTATGAACACATTTTCTATAAAGTTACTATTATCTTGAATCTCTTGAGTAGGAAAATTTGTGACTGATACTAAATTGTGAGTAGCTAAGAGAACCTCTAGATTACATTTTTTCTGTCAGATGCCATCAAAATTAAATGTACAATTTTGGATGTATTGATGCTTTTTCTGTGTGTTTGTGTCCACCAGAGAATGGTGTTAAAAGCTATAATTCAAAACTAACATTTATTTCATATACAGCAAGCATTCCCTTTATCATGTAGATCTATCTTTAAATTTGATCAAGTTATCCTAAAATTAATGATTTCCCTAAATATACTGGGGCTACAACTTTGCTTCTGCCGTTTTTTCTCAAAGTTCATGGATTTAATGTGAGCATCTTACAAAAAAATTATGTTTCAAAGTATTGGCCATCGCTGACTACTACTTTCTCCCATCTTTCGGGCAGCATACAAATCCCACGTTGGAAGAACTGGGCTTCTTTTGAGAAGATCCGTGCATCAATCCAATTTTGCAAGTGTTCATATGACAGGAAGCACTGGACAGCTAGGTCGTGTGCCATTGAACTAAAAAGTTGGTAGTCAAAGGGAACAATATCTGGAGAATACGGCAGGTGGGGTAGGGCTTCCCATTTAAATGTTTCCAGGTATGTTTAGGTGGGTTTTGCGACATGGGGTCGAGCACTGTCATGCTGCATAATCACCTTTTCATGTATATTGTTGTGCTGTGGCTGTTTGTCATTCAGTGCTCCGCTCAAACACATCAATTGCTTTTGATAATGATCTCCTGTGATTGTTCTCGTCAGCTGCAGTAGCATCAAAAGCTTTCTCTCTTTCACAACCATGTCGATCTTCAACATCAAAATCACTGTTCTTGAAGTATGGAAATCATTTTCTGCAAAGTTCTATCACTATGAGGCGTCTCATCATAGGTCTTACCCAGCTTTTTATGACCTACAGACACAGATTTCTTCATATCAAAGCAGAAAATTAAAACCTCATGCAGATGATGAGAATTGGACTTCTAAGTTCATATATTCAGCTGAGAGTAACTTTAAGATGCAATCAAAAATTGACTAATATTCTAATGACATTGTGTTCTCAAATGTCTAAGCTTGCTGTATGGCAGTTACGACTGACGACTTGCACAACTACTTTCTATTAATGACGTCCAATGTAAAACAGCAGAAGCAAAGTTGTAGACCTAATACTAAAACCCATTTAGATTAACTACCCATTTGTTCAAGCCCTCACTACAGATATTTTGACAAGTTCTACAATACAGATATTCATAGACACATGTGGTTTTGTAGAAACATAAAGGTATTACTCCAGTTGACATGAAGTCCTTACAAGTTTTCTTTGAGTCCTCAGTCAACCATGCAAGCAATGTCTTTCTTTTTTTGACCATATTTTGCTTAGAGTGCAAGCAGCTACTAAAGAGTTGAGGACAGATATCCCTTCCACTGTCTGCACTGCCAGGTCCTGGAATGAGGTGTGTTGTACAAGGACACCATCACTATGCTAGTCTCCACTCTGCCTCGGCAGTTATGTTGTGTGTGAATTATCATCATGCTAGATGGTGAACTTGGGAAACTCTGCTCACATGATTCTGGACTCTAAATTTTGTTTAGGAGTATAAGAATTATAAACTGCTTCTTGTACAGTGTCAAAATATACTACCACATGGCAAGTAGATTCTTTTCATACTAAAGAACTTTAATTGAACTTCACATTTTCAAGAATCCACTTTAGGGTAAGCTGTTAAATGAATTTTGCTGACTTAACTTGCAACTTCTCCACAAATTCAAAAATCTTTTGCACCAGTGAGGGGACAGCTTTTTTGTATTACTGCATAAACAATTGCTGTACAGGACTTGACCATGTAATATGTGTTTGAAGAGTTTGTTTCAGAATACGCCTAGAAAGCTGGATAGTGCTTCCATTCTTTGTAGTCAGTTTCCACCCCACTAAATTTATTTCATAACTACAATGGAGTTGTTTTTGAGGAAAAAGACATTACAGCCTACAGATGGAGATGTAGTCAGGATCATTGCTTTTTCTAGTAGTTATCAGATCAAAATATCATCCAACTGAGCTGTCAGTGTAGAGTGGGATTGGGAGTTCACTTTGTTGTAACAAATGATCAACAACAACAACAGAACTGTACATGTCTGTACAATACTAATCATGTATCCGTAATATGGGAATAGCAGGAGTTGCTACATATATACTCCCCAATAATAAAGTTAAGCATCCATAAGAGGAGGAGGAAATGAGATGCAACTTCATGGTTTGAGAGGGTATGTGATGACAACAGTGATTACTAACTGAAGTCAAATTTACAAAAAACTTGGCAGTATGAGACCACATAGTGGTATGATGTTGCACTCACTCTGGCATGGATGGATGCACTAACTCATTTGAGAAGAGTGTCACAAAGCCATTGTCCCTTTCCTGAGGTGAGCTAGCCACAAATGTCATAACTAGTGCTTGATATAGTGGACAATGTCACTGGGATGGAGTTGACAACAACACTGGTCTCAAACATGCTCTACCACATACAGATCTGAGGATCTTGCTGGATATGGAAGTTTTCTCAACATCACATAGACAGTCCATACAGACAGGTGTCACATGTAAACAAGCATTATTGTGTTGCAAAATGGAACCACAATACTGTAATGTAAGAGGTAACACAATAGGTCACAGGATGTCTGTGACACATGGTTATGGGACTGATGACCATGCAGTTTGGTCCCCCCCCCCCCCCCCCCTCCCTCTTAAACCAACCAACCAACATATGATTATGCTGCCAGAGTTCTCTCAATCACTACCAGGCATGACCTGAAGTCATACCCATTGACTCCCCACTCCATGACAACAGGAGTAACACAGTTATAACTTTCCAAAATATTCAAAGAATGGAACCTCTCCACATGCTGATGATAGTATTAAGGGCAGTACAGAACTGCAATTCATTGCTAAACACAATGTGATGCCATTCATCAGCAGTCCACACTTCCTAGCCGTGGCGTCACTCCAAACTCAGCTGTTTGTTTTGTGGTGTTAATGGCAACCTGCACATGGAACAGCAATTCCCTAAGCTGGCTGCTGCTAATCTTTGAGCAGTGGTGCAGGATGGCACAGAATGTTGCAGGGAGCCCACTACTTGTTTTTGAATGGCAGGCACAGATGTGAATGGCTACAATGTGCTTGGTGCACAATACAGCACTCCTACCTTGTGGCAGTCAGACATGGTCGATCAGAACTCTGATGAGAAGTATGTCTGCTTCACATTCTCATGAGTCCAACATCAGGCAACTGTTGCATCTGCATACTGACAATTTTGTATATTGTATGATGTGATTACCTGCTCAAATGGGGACCAATAGTGAGGCCCCTGTCAAACTCTGTCAGATGCTGATAATGCTGTCTCACAAGAGAACATGCCATCTCTGTGTTGTTCACAGTGATCAGTCAATATCTGACCCTGTTCAAACTCCTTATGTACCTTATCAGGCCTGATAACACCAGTAAACATGAATGACCCTAATGTACTCTGGTGACCATTGAACCTGCTCCAGAGAATTGCAGCTCTAATCATTTGTATACTACACAATGATCTGTGTACAAAGTTATATACTTTTTTTGTCAGGTAGTGTATAAAGACAGCAGACAAATAGAAAACACTGAAATAAATAGATTTTGTAGTGATCAGGATACAGAAGTGTGTGAATTAACAATAAAAATAATTCACTTTTAATTGCATGAGGGACATTCAATAAGCAATGCAGCACATATTTTTCTTGTCCAGTTTTGGTTGATAAAATGCAGAATTTTCTGTAGGACATCAGGAAATATTCCCACTTCATCCCCTATAGTTTCATTAAGTTCTGATAGATGGTGCCGTATGTAGCCTACAAAATGGTGTCTGTAATGGAACTGCACTCCAAGCAGTGAACAAAAGCATGGCGAGTTGTTGGGAGAGGTGTCTTTCATCATTGCAACAAGGTTGCACAAATCTGTCTGATCTTCTGTGGGCCAGTCACCAGCACACAACCCCAGGAAACTGAAGAAACAACTTTAGCATGTCCATCACCACAAAAGTGCAAACAACATTCTCTCTGTGCATAATGCAAGACCTCAAACAAATCTTCGAACCAAAGAGAAGCTCACAAAACTTCATTGGATTGTCCTTCCTCATCCACCCACCCTACAGTTCGTATCTCATACCTTCTGACTTCCATCTGTTTAGTCTAATGGAGGACACATTCATGGGAAGCAGTACATGGATGATGGCGAGGTTAGTGATGCACCAAGATGTTGGCTCCAGTGTCATCCAGTAGAGAGGAACCATGTGTATGTGCATAACCTGCCAGTAAGGTGGCATAAGGCTACTGCATTGAAAAGAGATTATATAAAAAAATAGGGTTTTGTTGCCAAAAGAGAGGGGAATAATACGGTATATCGGAAACCTCAATAAAACCATTCTGCTTTCAGAAAAAAAAATGTCTTGCATTACTTATTGAACAATATGGAAAATGATTTGGTAACTTTATTTGGCTCGTAAAATTTGATACCAGTAATTAAATTCCCAACAGTCATAAGTAAAGATAGTAGAACACTGACTGTTGATGTTTTCTTTGGTGAATCTCAGAGGAACACTATACCAGTATACCCAGCAACAAATTGTAACTCTGATCATTGTACACATTTAGGTTAGTGCAGATTAGACAATATCTTAGATTATAGTTTTTCCTCAGTGGAAATCAGAATAGTTAATGAATCCAAGACAAAAGTTCTTAAGAACAGTTCCCAAGAATTTAATCTGTTCCATATTAAATTCATATGATTATTTGAAACTAGATCTCTTCATAAAGTAATCCAAATGAAAAGTAAACAGTCATGTAAAAACTGTGGATCACTACAGGGATTAAAGTATCTTGTGAAAGAAAAAGGGAACTGTATCTTTGGCAAGAACAAGTCCTCAAGTAGTTGTACACTACAAAAATACCCAAAATTACTAATAATGCACAGTATACCAAAAATTGGTAATTCTAACAACAGATTCAAGTCTATATAAAATATGTGGAATGGGAGACAGGAAAACAGGCCAATGAAGAGGACAAAACTTACTATTGATTAAAATGAAAGGGCTGTAAATGATCAGTCACAGGTAACAGCCAAGTTTAATAACCATTTCTTAAAAATAGTAGAAAAAAGTAGAGAAAATTAGCTCAATAGAAAAATCAGTATGTTGAAAAAGCTACTCTCATTGAATTCAGTCATATGGGTGTCTCATCCATTTCTCCTTCTACAATAAAGAAAAGTATATATTTTCTCAAATACAAAAACTCAGTTGAATTTGATTGTTTCCAACAGGACACTAAATAATTGTTTCCACATAAATAAGTACCATAAAATGAGGTGAATCTGATCAAAAACAGCAGTTTTTTTTAACTGTGCCCATTTACTGTTGTGATATCTGAATAAAAATTCAGTATGTTAATTTCACAACCTTGATAATTATATATTTATGTGTTATGTTATTTTTTGTTTATAATTGCAGTTCTTATTTTAAATTAATTGTTGATGAGTTTCACCTCCGCAATTGGGGCAAATCTGATCACCATTGTATTTTGTATCCACGAACAGAATCAGACTTCCAGTGGAGTGAATCTGACCACTATTTTGATTTGTAAAAGATATACATATATATATTTGCAACAAAATTTTACAATTTCTAGACCAGAAAATTTTTTACAAGCGCATTAAACTTGAGATTTTGCTATAAAACACTTGCGTTCATGAAATCACACAAACATTAATTTTTAGTTATTGTATGTAATATTCAAAATAAAAGTATTTGCTCACTGTCGTAATCATCTATCCCTTCAAAAATAAATTTACCTCATTTTCTATGTTCTGGAACAATTTTTTTAATAACTTGGCTCTTTCTGCCTCAATTGCATCATCAGTTTCTCGAAGGACAAAATAAACATTACCACCAAGAACTTCCTTTCTCAGAAATGTCATTTCATAGATGTCATTAGAGATGCTTTCAATTTTACCAATAAAATACCTGAACCTTTTTTTCATAGGAAATTTAACTATGGTGAAATAATTTTCTTTAAATTCATGCCAATCTTTATCCTTCTCCTTGTGCATTATTTCATTTTCATTTGACTTGTGCTGTTCCAGATTACTATTAGACATTCCAGATAGGGACTCCCTGCTTGCAGCCCCATCACTTTCATTTTAATTGAAGTTGCCGATAACAGTCCTTTTTCCTGGAGTTGATGGTAAATGCTTTGCTTGGCACGGCTTTCCTTTTGCTTCACTAGAGCAAACCTGTATCAATTGCATTTCAAAGGCTGCTGCCCAAGAAACTTTTGATGAGCTGGTGCCATGTGCATTGTTATCGGTTGCTTCTGGAGTCTGTGAAATGACGTTATTGGGACAGAAAGAAAAATTCCTGCTTTCTGAATCCAGATATTACATTTGATTTGGACGTGATAGCTATATTTTCAAAGTTTTTTTAACAACCTAGGAAATTCAGATTTTGGTACCACTCCTCTATTCTTTTCTTCCTTTTCCAATCATCTAACACATTTCTCCAAGCAAGTTTTAAAGGTCAAAAAAGGCCACATCAAGTGGCAGACACAAATGAGTAGAATTAGATGGCAGAAGCACAAATTTAATGTCCTATTCCTGACACAGTTTAATCGTGCTATATAACAGATGACTCAAGAGATTGTCACCTACAATCACTTTAGGTCCCTCTAATTGCTGTTAGTTTGCCCTGTAAACAATGTATGTAGAGAGGAATGGGCCATTGGCAGCTACTGCTATCGTTACACTGATACTTGACTTACACTATCCTTTCAGTATGTCTAGTGCCTTGCTTCACTATTGCTTCACTTGTCCAGGATCATCACAAAAGCTTGTCTCGCCGTAGTTTACAATGTTGGATGAAGGGACACCACTCATCGTCACTTCAAGGGTTTTAAAATAATCATTCACTGTTTCTTGTGTAACTGCTGCCTTTGCCCTCTTCACATTTTAACTTACTCTAACCATTAGTTCTTTATTTCTTTTCAGAAAAGAGTTTACCAACTCATGATCAGGTCAATTATCATGAAATATTTTTTCATTCTTCCCTGCTCAATTGATATATGCCTGTACATTGTCCCTAACACCATTATTCCTCAAAGGAAATCCCCATTTCACACAACACAATAATCCTTCAACCATGCTTTTCTTCTCACTATTGGTTAACGCTGGTTGGCTGCCTATTTTGTATTAGTAAAAGGTGTACAACTTGGCCTCTGCTGTTTGCCGATAGGTGGCGACAACGGTAAGAAAGAAACAGATCACAGATGTCAGGCAGTTAGCTTGAACCTTGGTCACCATAACCTCATTCAAACATTAATTGATTTGTGTCTGCATCATAAAGCTGTTCTTGACTGAAAATGAAAGTTTAAGAGCCTAATTCTCATTATTTGCAGGAGGTGTTACTGTTTTGTTTCAGTATGAAGAAAACAGAGGCTGAGTCTCATCAAATGCTCTCAAGTATGTATGATAAGGACGTTATTAGTGAAAGAATATGTCGTGAGTGGTTTCAGTGCTCCTAGCCATGCTTTCATATCGATGGCCAAACCGAATATTCACAGCTCCAAGATCATGCTCTGCATTCGGTGAGACCAGTTCGACGTCGTGTACTATGAGGTGTTAAAACCAAGTGAAGCAATCACAGGTGCTTGTTATTGAACGCAATTAATGCGTTTGAGCAGAGCATTAAAAGAAAAATGGCTGCAATACAGCGAGAGGCACGATAAAGTGATTTTTCAGCACAACAACGCTTGACCCCACATTGCAAAAGAAGTCAAAACGTACTTGGAAATGTTAAAATGGGAGGTACTACCCCACCTGCCATGTTCTCCAGCCATTGCTCCCTCTGACTATCACCTGTTTAGATCAATGGCGCATGGCCTGGCTGACCAACACTTCCTATCTCATGAAGAAGTCACAAATTGGATCGATTCATGGATCGCATCCAAAGATGAACCATTATTTTGACACGGGATTTGTACACTGCGTGAGACAGTAGTGGCCAGTGACAGAAAATACTTTGAATGGTACATGTGTAACCAATTTGTTTCATTAAAGCCTCAAATGTTGGGGAAAAAATGGCAGAAGCAAAGTTGTACATTTTGTACCTTTCCTTGAGTTTATCGTTTTATGTGGTATATGGAACTGTGTATTGCTCTGAAGCTTTCTGGATGCTTAATTTTCCTAATTTGACAGCTTTCACCACCTTTAAAAGAAATTATGGTTTGTAGTTAGATTTTCATGTTGGTCCCAGAACCTTCTGGAATACTTGCATGATCGGATTCAGCCTACAAAACTGCAATTTTGTATCACTTAAGATGTTCACATGCAAGCAATAATATTGTAACTTACCAGTTACTCTTCGGGAGTAACAGGTGGCACCAGAAGTTTTCACACTGTTGTGTTGACTACACAAGTGTAGCACAAGTATCACATGCCTACTGACAATGCAATTTGCTGGTTGTGTGCATTCCAACATGCCACTGTTATTGATAGATTAGTCAAGAATGCATGACAATGATCAGCTGCAATGTAATTGTTAAAATGCTACACTCAGTTATCCAGAAGTGTAAAAATCGGTAAATGATCGGATTGTCACCACTTGATTGGATTCACCTTATTTTATGGTACTGGTGACAGAAGAGATGTCAATAACTACAGATATCTTTCTCTACTCACACCATTTTTCAATTTTTTTTCAGAGGGAGATGTATTCTAGAATAGTTTTCTATATGAGGAATAATATCCTTAGTAAATCAGTTAGGATTTCAGAAGAGTTATGCCACTGAGATTGCTATTTACATCTTCACTCAGCAAATTTTACACGCATTAAATAACAAAACATCATACCTAAGGCCTTTGGCTGAGCAGCTCATAATATTCTCTCAAATAAACTGAAATTTTTGTGGAATCAGTGCTAGAGCCAGTCAATGGAAAATTTGTTATCTAACTGAAAGAATGCAGAAAGTTGTACTTAATAATTCAATCAAGGTAAGCGTGGGAGATGCTTCTGAGTGGGGAGAAATTATTTATGGGGATTCCAAAAGCCTCAGTCTTAGGTGCACTATTGTTTCTCGTATACTTTGCCTGATTATTAAAGTGAAACATGCAGAAGACATAGTCAGATGTCAGTGTAACACTGTACATGTGCAGACCATAAGCTGAAATGGGCTGGAATTTTCTTTGAAAGATAGAATGACCACCAAAGTGCGTTAAATTTGTTCATGTTTAGTCTTCTCACTAGGACTGGTAGAGCACACCAGTAAACCCCTGATTCTCAGTGATCAAACTTCCATGTATAAAGTAACTACAAATATCTAATTACAAATGAGTTAATGCATTAAACATCTGATGTGATACATGTAGGCAAGAAAAAGTTTAGAAAAGCTTTGAAACAATGCTTAAATGTTTTTAGAAGTCATTAAGTACTCTCATTATGAAATACTGGAGGAAAATAGTAGGGGTACTTTGTATTCTTTTTTAAGCAAAATCAAGTTTTTCTTGCATCTCAATGTTAATGACACCGTATCTCTTAAACTATGTATCATAGAATTACATAATTTTGCAGGTCATTTATTGTCTTGCAAATAGAGTTAGTGGTAAAGAAGTAAGAAATTGAAATGCCATGCCTGATGCTGAACTTTTACTGTGAGCCATTGTAAGCAGAAGCTAGTTTTTCATGCATCTAAATGTCTACGATGTTGCACCTCCTGAACTATGTGTAATACAATCATATAAATTGGCAGGAACATTCAGTGTATAGATGGATACTGTCTACAAAGTGTGTTGCAAATGGAGTTAGTAGTAAAGAAGCAATAAATTAAAACACCATGTCTCATGTTGAGGTATTTCTGCATGAACAGAAAAATTTAGTAAGCAGTAAACTTTCCTCCTCTTGTCATTTTGTGGTGGCTGTCAGTGAGAAAGAGTTTCATAAAGCTTTTAAATTTTGTGTAAAGTTTGTTGGAAGTAACTAAATGCTCTTATCTTCAAATAATGGACTGCCTCAAGACAAGCACACAGCTTCTAACTCTAATACTTCTCTTATTGGGTTAAATTTTTATCAAAACTTTATACCTCTTGATGAGTAGGTTCTGACAGAAATTAATTTTTGTAATTCAGTCAATTACTATACAAAATATTGAAAATCAAATTTTTGTTGCCCTGGAATCTGTCACGTAGACAGTCTGCAACTGGTACAATTTATTAATATAGGTAAATTTCTTGATCAGAAAAAGTTGTTAAGTAATCAGTGTGAAGGACATGGAGGTGCCACGTACTGATGTGAGAAAGCTTGATCAGCACCTGACAGAGTCTGAATGGTGGCTCATTGTGGATTTCAGCTTTAACAACCAGTTGAATTGCGCTATACCCAGATCTGTGGGTCATTCAGATGCAACAGTGGTTTCATGTTGGAATGCACAGGAAGGCAAAGGCAGGCATATCTAATTTTTTTCAAACTGTTGCATCTTTGAGCCCCTGGTTAGTGATGTACGTCTAGCGGTTACAGAGGTCAAGGATCACACTTTATTAATAATTGTAGTACAAACTAATATCTCCAGTTATAGTTGCATTGTCAGCAAGTACACCAAATCTTTTAGTCCATACATGTATTTTTTCATCATTGCTAACTTTTCTACAAGAGCAATCGGCGAAGGATTCCAGTCCAGGAAGGGAGGCGTTTTCACAACGAACAATAGCTAGGGTAAACCAACCACTACCAGAATTTCCAGCAGTGACATCCAGAGTAAAATTAACCCTACAGCCTTGGAAGAATATAGGTCCATTTAAGATTACTGCTTGAGCCGTTCCATTGCCACCAAGTTCATTTTTGAGGCTTATAATATGTTTGTAGACAGGCATGAGGTGATGGCGTTGACGATGGCATATTACTATAAACATAACTAGGTCTACTTTGTGTCTTCAGGTCAATTCCACAATGCCAAGTCTTGTAGGCAATGACATCTCGATCTGTGAATGATTCCAGTCCAGGAAGGGAGGTGTTTTCACAATGAACAATGGCTAGGGTAAACCAACCACCACCAGAATTTCCACTAGCAACATCCAGAGTAAAATTAACCCTACAGCCTTGGAAGAATATAGGTCTGTCTACAAACATAACATAGAACATAGGCTTGTCTACATACATATTATAAGCCTCGAAAATAAACTTGGAGGCAATGGAACAGCTCAAAAAGTAATCTTAAATGGACCTATATTCTTCCGAGGCTGTAGAGTTAATTTTACTCTGGATGTCACTACTGGAAATTCTGGTAGTGGTTGGTTTACTCTAGCCATTGTTTGTTTTGAAAATGCCTCCCTTCCTGTACTTGAATCCTTCGCCGATCGAGATGTCATTGCCTACAAGACTTCGGATTGTGGAATTGACCCGAAGACTCAAAGTAGATGTAATGTGTATCGTCAACACCTGTGGACCAAGCACATTGTGTTGCACTGTGGACCAAGAACATTGTGACTGCTTCACTTCTGTGCCTGCCATCTGAGAGCCACCTAATGGGCTGCCTGCATCATTTCTGTGTCAGTGTGCATCATTGGTTGGATACTACCAGTGCTGAAATTGTAAATTATTGTACCTTGTGTAGAATGCTAGTAGCACCATAACACAAACTGCTTTATTTAGGACTGGTATTGTCACTAAGAAGCATGGACTAGTGATAATGAGATCACACTTTGTTCTTTGATGAATTGTGGTTTTGCACTACCCTGGATGACCATCACCTGTGAGTAGCGTAGCAACCAGAGAACAAACCACATTCCTCCAGTGTTTTTGAAAGGCACAGTGGTGTTACTCCCTGCATGTGCCTTCATGTCATGGCTGGTAGTGACTGAGGAAATTGTACATACATTGTGGGCATCCTGTGTCCTCATGTGTTACCTTTTAAGGAACAGTATTAAGGTTTTAATCAAAAGCTCACACCTCAGATACCATAATTTTACAAGTGCATTCAGTGCTATACATGAATCGTGTCTGCAAATTGCATTGTGGATAGAGTTCGTAGTTAATAAGAAATACATTAAAATGTCATTCCTGTGCTGAAGTTTCACTGCATGGACAGCAAAAATGTAGAACATGATAAACATTTTTCCTCTCTTCATTTCGCATAGTGCAATAGCAAGAAAACATTTTTTAAGTTTTGAAATTATGTGCAAAGTTTCTTGGAAATCACTAATTGCTTTCATTATCAAATACTGAAGGAATGTAGTAGAACTAATTATCTCTATTGTGTATTAGGTGAATGGTCATTTATATGCACTGCCTTACAAAAAGAGTAAGGCACCTAGAAGGGGGAGAAGAAACAAAATGAAAAGTCATGGATGGAGAGGTTATTTGCTGTTGCTTCAGTGATTATAAAATCTAATCAATTCTTCAAAGGACTTGGAAGTATTAGCCTATTTATCAGTGTCACATTGCACTCCCTTTGGCCTGGATGCATGCACTGCTTCAGTTGGAAAGGGTGTCATAAGGCCACTGTGTCCCCTCCTGAGGCAAGCTGGCCCACAAATGTTTTAATTGGTCATTGATACTGACAATGGGACAGAGTTTATGTCCAAGTTAGTTCTACACTTGTTTTTTCGGGTACAGATCTGGGGATCCTGCTGGCCACAGGAGTACTTCAACATTACATAGACATTTGACAGAGACACGTGCAATGAGTGGACGAGCAGCATCCTGTCAAAAAATTACACCTCAACACTGTTCCTTAAAAGGTAACACATGAGGACACAGGATGCCCACAATGTATGTACAGTTGTGGCATCAGAGTTTCCTCAGTCACTACTAGCCATTACATGAAGGTACATGCAGGGGCTTCCCACACAATGATGCTGGGAGTAACACCACTGTGCCTTTCAAAAACACTGGAGGAATGTGGTCTGTTCTCTGGTTGCTGTCCTACTCACAGACGATGGTCATCCAGGGTAGTGCAGAACCACAATTCATCAAAGAACAAAGTGCGATGTCATTATCATTTGGTGGAGATCTTTTATTGACCTCCAACAAATTTTCAACAAAATTTCAGTCCTTTACTAAAATTTGTGTTTTTTAAATGCCTAACATCAAATATTTAATGGATTAACTCATTTGAAAAGTAATCAGAGGTTTGAAGCTGTTTCATACCGGGAGATTAAATTTTTAATAAGGGGTTGGGGTGTACTTAGAATAACTAGGATGGAAACTTGAAAATGTTAAGGTGTCTAAATTGATGAGAACTTAAAATGGAAAAAAAACACATTCATAAACTCGTAAAACAACTCAGTTCATGCACTACTGAACATTGGATCATTGCAAATCTTGTGGCGAGACAAATCCACAAGTTAACAAATTCTGCATATTTTCATTCAAGAATGACTATGGATAACAATTATGGGTAACTTAACTTTAGGAAAGATAGTGTTCACTGCTGAGAATTGCTAGTAAAAAGACAAGGTAAACAGATTAATCTTAATACCAAGGGACAATAATGCTAAATATGGAACTGAGCCATTATTAATCTTCAAGGCATCATACATCCTTCAGTCAAAGCAAAGGAACATAAGATGAAGAACAGTGTGTGGTCTAGACTTAACTGACTAAATGTGCACTATAAAGTAAATAAATACGATGGATGAAAAATCCACCCACCAAGCAGTGGCAGGAGGACACACATATAAAAATGTTAAAGCTTGCAAGTTTACAGAGCTAGTGGTTGCTTCTTCTGGCAAAAGAGTTGAAAAGGAAGGAAGAGAAGTGAAGGAAAAGAATAGGTGAGTTATAGGCAAAAGGGTAGAGTTTGGAAAAGTGCACAGAACCCTTGGTCAGGATGGACAGGATGAGAAGGAAAGACCGATTATTGGGGACTGCATCAGATGAGGTTTGAAGACATGAGAGCGTAGAGATGGAAGATTGGGTAATACATAAGACAGAAAGTGCATTGTGTGTGACAGAGGTGGGATGGGGAGTTGGCAAAAATAGACAGGTCAGTAAATGAAAGATATAGAAAAACAAAAGAGAGTGAAGAAAGGAATAGTTACCATGAAGAAATGCTGAGACTGAAGAAATTAATGTAAATTAAGATCAGGTGGGTGGTGAAAACCAAGGACATATTGTAATTCAGTTAATGTCAATTTCGACCTGTGGACTTCTGAGACACATGTCTGTGTTAAGAACACAGATGCTACATGTGATAAAACAGACATCAAAGCCACAACTGCCATGTTATAGAGTGTGTTCTGCAAGAAGATGTTGTATATTGCCAGTATACAATCTCTGCCTATGCCCAGTCATCCTAACTGATAACTTGTTGGTAGTCATGCCAATTCAAAAGGCCAAACACTGTTTACATAACACCTGGTATATGATATGTATTGCTTCACAAGTGGCTCTTCCTTTGCTTTTATAGGACTTGTATAGGTGGTGGTAGGAGGGGTGCATATGGCCAGTCTTACAGCGGGGATGGCCACAGGAGTAGGAGCCACAGGGTAGGGAGATGGGTGTAGAAGGAGCATAGGGTCTGATGAGGATATTGCAGAGATTGGGAGGGCAACAAAAAGCTGTTCTAGGTGTGATGGGGAAAATGTTGGACAAAATAAATCTTATTTTAGATCATGATATTAGGAAGTCATAGCCTTGTTGAAGTAGCTGATTAACACATTAATGATCTGGATAACACTCAGCGACAAGAGGTGTACTCCTTAGTTGTTTTATGGAGGGATCAGTAGTACCAGGACTGGACATGATGGCCTGGGAAATCTGCTTTTGATCTAGGCTGGGAATAATTACATCCATTGAAGGCTGAGGTGAAATGGTGGTGTACAGCTGTAGAGAGTCTGCATCTTAACAAACACATTTACCTCGAATGTCAAGGCTGTGTGGGAGGAAACATTCAACATGAAAAGGATGGAAACTGTAAAAATGTAAGTTCTATTGTTTGTTAGTAGTTTTAATGTGAACTGAAGCATCATCTGACCTTCAGTGTGGCTGACCTGTTAAAAATCTTGGAATCTCAAATATATTCTCCTAGTAAAATTTCACACGATCTTATTTCAAATTTCATGTCAATTTGCTTGATATTAATCTACCCTCACTGGTCAGCTACACACTTTTGTTCACATTAAATCTACAAACAAACAACAGCATTTACATTAATTTCTTCGGTCTCAGCACTTCTTCATAGCAGCTATTCCTTTTCTCACTTTCTTTGTTTTACACATCTTACATTATCTGACCTGTCTGTTTTTCCCATCCAGTGCTCCTATCACATACAATGCACTTTCTGTCTTGTGTATTACCCTATCTTCCACCTTTAAGCTCTCATGTTTTCAAGTCTCATCCGGTGCAGTCCCCCAACAATCAGTGTTTCCTTCTCATCCCGTCCAGTAAGTCTCCCCTGATCTGGGGTTCTGGGCACTTTTACAAACTCTACCCCTTTTTCTATATCACAGCAGTGCCTTTCCTTCACCCCTATTCCTTCCCCTTCAACCCTACTGCCAGAAGAAGCAGTCACTGTCTTTGAAAGCTTGCAAAGTTTAACACCTTTATATGTGAGTTCTGTTGTTGCCACTGGGCAAGTAGATCTTTTATCTACCCAATTACATTTCATTATCAAAAATTGATCATTTTTGTTGACAAATGAAGGCACTGCAATTCTTCTACCTGTACTTATGGGTCTCATCAACAAATTGGGATATCTGGTCAATGAACACCCACAGTCAAAATATAGTTGAATGTTCAGAGACTTCACAGAAATCATACCTCCAACGCCTCTTCAATATTTACCATAGGGTAATAGTTATCTGATCCTTGAAGAGGACTGTGTAAATGTTCATTAATTTATGGTACATCATATAGTAATCAAACCGCTTCATTTTCTGAGTGAATGGTTTCTTCAGTTTTTCTGAATTGCTCCAGAAGTTCATTACGTTAGACAGCATGGAGAGCAATTATGCAAAATAAGTCCGCACTCTAATCTTCAAATCAATGAAATACAAGACAAGTCCACCTTTATCTCTGAAACATGTGAATTAAATGTTTGATTAGTTTATCTATGTACTAATTCAATTTTAACATGTTTATTTATGATGCCAATAACTAACTTTTATTTGTTTGAACCTGTGCTATATCAGCCTTTGTGGGATTATAAGACTTACATAAAACAACTGGAGGTTTTAATTCACATATCAAAAGTGAGTCAGTTTCTATTTAACTCACTACATATACATGATCAACAAAATTACTGACAGTAGAAACAAAAAACACGATCTTTTAAGTAAAACTTCAGTTTATTTCTAAATAAAAAAGATAACATCAGTCAGTGAACATTTTCAATAAAAAATCACAGTTTCTGCAAAACAGTAAGCAGAACTAAGAATAAATACAATAAGCTGGGAGCACACTATGTGACTACTGTAAAGTGAAATAATTGTGAAGCAAGAGGATATTTTTTATACACAATAAGTTATGATAAGTTTTCTGAAAAGGAAAGTTGCTGCTCACCATATACTGGAGATGCTGAATCACAAGTAGGCACAAAGAAACGACTGTCACAATTTAAGCTTTCAGCCAATAAGGCCTCATATTGTGACAGTCTTTTTGTTGTGCCTATGTGTGACTCAGAATCTCCACTATATGGTGAGAAGCAATTTTCTTTTTCACAATATGGTTACATTCCCATCCTGGATTTTCCATTATTTGATAAATGAGTATTCTTATTCAGTTACCAACAAATTAATTACAGTGTTATGAAGTGGAAAATAATTTGATAAAAATGTCTACATTAGACATATTTATAATACCTAAGCATACACTGTCACTGATCCAGGACATTGCATTGCAGTAGTGCAAGTTAAACTTGGGAAAATGTCACAGTCTCAGGATTTTACAATAATAAGCTCTACATTAAGAATTAATTATGTGTTATTTTCATTAATGGGCTAGTTGTAGTAGAGAAGCACTTTCATTTACCACATTGAAATTTTATTGAGTTATAGCATATACATATTTGTTAGCACTATTCACCATTTAGAAGAATGCATTTATAAACACTGTAAACTCTTATAAGAACACCACTTACAGGTCACGCTAGCATTATGTGGTGAATGAAATATGCATTTTAAAAGGTTAATTTCAAATTTATAATTTATAATAGCAAACATGGAGTTAACAATTCTGCTCTAATTAAGACTAAAAATATTTGTTCATTGCCTCTTCATGACTAGGATTGTGTGCTCCATCCATTATTGTCACAATAAACACACATACAATATGGTGCAAAAAGGTTGCTACAAAAATCCATCATTTTTTTGAGGTGGAATTTCCATTGTCAGAATGTTTGACATATATTTTCTTTTATGTATCTTTCCCTGTCATTATGTTCTTGAGTATAAGCCCAAGTATGGAATATTATACACATATTACATTAAAAAAAGTGTTGGCACAGCGATTCAGGTTGGAGGACAAGCATTTCTCAGAATTTTATATTGAGTGTGTAGTAACTGATAAAAACAATTTCCTGAGGAGGTTTATAAATGTTCATCACACCGAACATTTTTGATCATTTACTCTGAGCCCTTTGTTTCAATCAGAACTACACAGGAACTTGGATAGTGTGATGAATATCACTGTCAATACTTCATGCAACAAGTAATTCTTTATTCTGAATAATATCTGAATGACTAAATAACAGTAAGACATTGAAACCAAAAATAACTCTTGAGAACTGATATCTCACAAGAAAGTACAATTCTGCAGCTGCAGCTGTGTGTGTTTTGGTTTATTGCCATGTTATTATACAGTACTGCATCACACAGTTGGAACTTTATGTTTGTTTGACTAGTTTTTAAACACACAGGTGTGTGTGGGGTTTCCTCTTTAGTTATCCAGAGCAGATGATGCTGAGATCCACTGCATTCTGATAAGCAGCTGCATATTTTTCATGTGCTGTAACATACAACAGATGAAAATAAATTTGTCTTTCTTTCTTCCTTAGACACACTCACACACACACACACACACACACACACACACACAAATGCATACAGCAAAAACAGATCCTTATCATTGTTCTCATACAAGGACTACCTGAAAAATAAATTAAACAACTAAGCATTCACCATGTCTGTCTTAGCCAATGTAACTCATACAAATACAAAAAATTATAGGTCTTTTTTTGTACCATAGTTACTTTGAGGCAATTATGAGATATGGTGTTGCCTTTTGGGGAAATGCTAGCAAACCTGACAAGAACTTTAACTTTGCAGAAAAAAAATTGTCTGGAAAATGTGCAATACAAGGTGAAGGGAATCTTGTTGGCCACAGCTAAGAAACATAAATATTCTAAATGTTCTCTCTACAGCTGCATCAACATACATACTCCGTAAACCATCATATGGTATATGCTAGTAGGTACCTCTTACCAATGATAGATACTCATTTCCTTTCCTATTACATTTGCAAATGTAGTGAGTAAAAAACAACTGTCTATATGCCTTTGTATGTGTCCTACTTTCTCTTAACTTGTCTTCATGGTCCTTACATGAAATGTATATTGATGGCAGCAGAATCATTCTGGAGACACCTGCAAATACTGTTCTCTAAATTTTCTCAATAGCGTTTGCAAGAAGAATGTTAACATACCTACAGGGATTGCCATTTGAGTTTACACAGCATCTCTGTAACACTTGTATGTTGATCACACTTACCAGTAACAAATCTAGCAGCATGTCTCTGAACTGCTTCAATATCTTCATTTAATCCTTTCAATGTGGGAGAGCTTAACATGAGCCCTCCTTTCAATCATTTTACAAGCTTCAGAATGGCATATATAGAGATAACTGACTGCAGAACAGGAAAACAACTACAACTGCTTTGTAGTGGAAAGGTGTCAGGACTAGATAAGATACCATTAAGATTCTACAGAGATTATGTGAAGGAACTTGCTCCCTTTCTAGCAACAGTTTATTGTAGGTTGTTGAAGCAATGGAGAGTACCTAGGGACTTGAACAAATGCAGGTCATTCCCATTTTTAAAAAGGGTCAGGATAGATGCACATAATTGTAGGCCTATATAGTTCATGTCAAATTTTTCAAGACTCATCGAATATGTTTTATGATAATGTATTATGATGTTTTTTGAGAATGAAAATGTCCTCTATAAAAATCAACATGGATCCCACAAATAGAGATCTCATGAATCTCAGCTCGCTCTGTTCCTCCATGAGATCCAAAGCACTATTGACATCAGCACTCATGTTGATGCAGTGTTCATTAACTTCAGCAAGGCATTTGACACTGTACCACACCACCTCTTAGTGAAAAAATAACTGATCTTACGAAGTATTGGACGATATCTGTGACTGGATTCAAAACTTCCAGGCAGACAGAATTCAACACTTACTCTTCATGGAACAAAATTGACATAATCATATAAAGGAAGTTTCATGGGAGTATGACATGGAAGTATGACAGTTACTGTTTACAATGTGTATGAATGATCTAGGAGAATATATCTGAAGCTATTTGAGGCAGTTTTTAGATGATGTACTTATCTATAAGAAGGGAACAACACCATGATTTGCAGAAAGATCTACAGGGGATTGATTAATGGCATAGGGCCAGGCAGTCAAATCTGAATGTGAATAAGCATAACATATTGCACATACATAGGAAAAGAAAGTCACTACTGTTCAAGTACCCTATTGATGATAAATTGTTGGAAACAGTAACTACCATAAAATATCTAGGGGTATCTATCTAGATAGATACATTTAATTGATGAAAGGAGAAAATATAAAAATGCAGTAAATGAAGCAGGCAAAAAGGAATACAAATGTCTCAAAAATGAGATCAACAGGAAGTGCAAAATGGCTAAGCAGGGATGGCTAGAGGACAAATGTAAGGATGTAGAAGCTTATCTCACTAGGGGTAAGATAGATACTGCCTACAGGAAAATTAAAGAGACCTTTGGAGAGAAGAGAACCACGTGTATGAATATCAAGAACTCAGATGGCAACCCAGTTCTAAGCAAAGAAGGGAAGGCAGAAAGGTGGAAGGAGTATATAGAAGGTTTATACAAGGGCGATGTACTTGAGGACAATATTATGGAAATGGAAGAGGATGTAGATGAAGACGAAATGGGAGATAAGATACTGCGTGAAGAGTTTGACAGAGCACTGAAAGACCTGAATCGAAACAAGGCCCCCGGAGTAGACAACTTTCCATTAGAACTACTGACGGCCTTGGGAGAGCCAGTCATGACAAAACTCTACCAGCTGGTGAACAAGATGTATGAGACAGACGAAATACCCTCAGACTTCAAGAAGAATATAATAATTCCAATCCCAAAGAAAGCAGGTGCTGACAGATGTGAAAATTACCAAACTATCAGTTTAATAAGTCACAACTGCAAAATACTAACGCAAATTCTTTACAGACGAATGGAAAAACTGGTAGATGCGGACCTTGGGGAGGATCAGTTTGGATTCCGTAGAAATGTTGGAACACGTGAGGGAATAATGACTTTACAACTTATCTTAGAAGAAAGATTAAGAAAAGACAAACCTTTGTTTCTAGCATTTGTAGACTTAGAGAAAGCTTTTGACAATGTTGACTGGAATACTCTCTTTCAAATTCTGAAGGTGGCAGGGGTAAAATACAGGGAGCGAAAGGTTATTTACAATTTGTACAGAAACCAGACGGCAGTTATTACAGTCGAGGGGCATAAAAGGGAAGCAGTGGTTGGGAAAGGAGTGAGACAGGGTTGTAGCCTCTCCCCGATGTTATTCAATCTGTATATTGAGAGAGCAGTAAAGGAAACAAAAGAAAAATTTGGAGTAGGTATTAAAATTCATGGAGAAGAAGTAAAAACTTTGAGGTTCGCCGATGACATTGTAATTCTGTCAGAGACGGCAAAGGACTTGGAAGAGCAGTTGAACGGAATGGACAGTGTCTTGAAAGGAGGATATAAGATGAACATCAACAAAAGCAAAATGAGGATACTGGAATGTAATCAAATTAAATCAAGTGATGCTGAGGGAATTAGATTAGGAAATGAGACACTTAAAATAGCAAAGGAGTTTTGCTATTTGGGGAGCAAAATAACCGATGATGGTCGAAGAAGAGAGGATATAAAATGTAGACTGGCAATGGCAAGGAAAGCATTTCTGAAGAAGAGAAATTTGTTAACGTCGAATATAGATTTATGTATCAGGAAGTCGTTTCTGAAAGTATTTGTTTGGAGTGTAGCCATGTATGGAAGTGAAACATCTTTCCTTCTCACCCCATGCAGTAAGTCTCCTCTGGCATGCGGTTCTGGGTGACTTTCCCGAAATCTACCCCTTTTCCTAGACCTCTCCAATCCTTATCCTTCACCCCTCTTCTTTCCCCTTCAACTCTTGTGCCTGAAGAAGGAGCCACTGGCTCCGAAAGCTTGCCTAATTACAACCTTCTTTTGTGTGTTGTTCTGCCGCCACTTGGTGGGTAGTTATTATCTGTAACTTACAATTCTCCCTCCTTGGACCTATATGAACTAATTCTCTTCAGAAATAAAAATCTTAAACTGTTTCTTCAAAATAGCTTGCGGCACTGGTATGGAACTAGGAAAAAGAAAGTTTCATGCTCCCTACATGAATGTGATGAATGGCATCTTTGGCTTGTCACACAGATACTGCAATAGAAGGGAATGAATATATGATACACATTAAATGACAAAAATTTTCAAAAGGTTGCAACTGTGTCATTTACAAAAAAATTATGGACGTCTCTGATACAGAAATACTACTTACTACTCTGCTGAGGAATTTTTAATGGTGAACAGGTCATTTGAGGATGATAAAAAATCAAATTCAGACTCTGGAGTTCTATGATAACTAATATTGTATTCCACGTGTAATCTATTCCAGTTACAAGCTGACAAGTCTCCTGTACACTAAATTAATAATTTAACTTGTATGTTAAATGACAATAAAATTCTGATTCTGTAATTTCCCTTCCATCTTCATTAGCTTACATATGCATGAGATAAAGAAAAAACATACACGCACATGTCACATTTTAACAGTTTCATAGATAAGATAAAAATATTCTTTTATGACCATTCACTAAAACAAATAATGCATTCAAAAATTACATGTAGAATTCAGTCAGACAACAATGCCCAGTAGTTACAAGAAAACACAGGTCCCACCAGCCTACAAGAAGGGTAGTAGAAGTGTCCCGCAAAACTACTGTCCAGTATCTTTGACATCAATTTGTTGTATAATCTAAGAATATATTTTTAGCCCTAACATAAAGAGGTATCTCTAACAGAATGACTTCTTCCATTCCATCCAGCACAGATGACAAAAACTCCAATCCTGTGAAACCTAACTTGCATTTTTGTTTTTTACTTGACATATTGAATGCCTTGGATCAATGCAAACAGATAGTTGCAGTATTCCTCAATTTCCAAAAAAACATTTGACTCACTACCACATCTATGCTTATTATCAAAAGTATGGCTGTATGGAGTATTAAATGAGATTTTTGACTATTTTGAGGATTTTTTGGTACAGAGGAAACAGCAAGTTATCTTGGATGGATAGTCTTCAGCAGAAGCAGAATTAATTTTGCATGTGCCTCAGGGAAGTGTGTTGGGACTTCTGCTGTTCATGTTACATATTAATGGTGTTACAGATAACATTAATAGCAACGTCAGATTTTTTGCAGATGATACAGTCTGAAAAATGCTGCACAAATATTTAGCAAGATCATAATAAGATGTCAAGGTGGTGCAAAGACTGGCAACATGCTTTAAATGTTCAGAAAAATATAAAACTGTGCACTTCACAAAACAAAAAAAAAGTATTATTCTTTGTCAATAATATCAATGAGTCGGAATTGGTCAACTCATACAAATACCTGGGTGTGACATTTTGCAGAGATATGAAATGGAATGATCATTTATGCTCAGTTGTGAGTAAAGCAGGTGCAGACTTCAGTTTATGGGTGGACTACTAGGGAAATGCAAACAGTCTAGAAAAGAGACTGCTTATAAACCAAGCATGTGACCCATCATAGAATATTGCTCAAGTGTGTGGGACCTGTACCAAATAGGATTAGTAGGGGATATTGAACATATGCAGAGAAGGGCAGTATAAATGGACATAGGTCCGTTTGACGTGTGGGAGTGTGTCACAGAGATGCCGAAGAAACTAAACTGGTAGACTTTCGACAAGAGTTGTAAACTATCCCAAAAAAGCCTACTTACAAAGTTCCAAGAACCAAATGATGGCTTTTAGGAACATTCAATAACCCATTACGATACCCCCAAAGTGATCATGAGCACAAAATTACATTAATTATACTGCAAGTGGAGGCATTTAATCAATCATTATTCCTCTGTTTCTTACATGAATGGAATGGGAGAAAAGCCCTGATAACTCATACAGAGGGAGGTACTTTCTGTCAAGTAGTTCACAGTGGTTAGCAGAGTATAGATGTAGATGTAGAGCTTTGAAACATGTTTTATTAGTAGCATAAAATTAGGCATGTAGTGTCCAGAAAGGATATTTTGCTCTACTGTAGAAAGTGTGCTGTTTATAAACCTCCTGGCATAGCACTCCCCTCTTGTGTAAGTACCTCCCAGGACTGGAGCAGGTGAATCACATTCTCTGGCAGGGTTTTGATTACCTCTCGTCATACCCTGAAATGAGGAATATCCTACCAGCTATCCTTGATACCCCTCTCAAATGGTATCCTGATGTCCACAAAACCTATATAATATCCTTGTCCATCCATACTCCAACCCTGCTCTCAATCCCTTGCCTCATGGCTCATATCCCTGCAATAGATCTAGTTGTAAGAACTGTCCCAAACATCCTCCCACTATCACCTATGTTAGTCTGGTCACAGGCATCACCTATCACATAATAGATATGGCTACCTGTGAAAGCAATCATGTGATCTCCAAACTAAGCTGCAACCACTGTGCTGCTTTCTACATGGACATGAAAACCAACAAGCTGTCTGTCCTCATGAATGGCAACTGACAAACTGTGGTCAAGAGGTTACTGGACCAGCCAGTTGCTGAACCTGCTGCCAACCACAATGAGCTTCACTTCAGTTACTGCTTTACAGCCTACACCATTCATGTCCATCCTACCAACACCAATTTTTCCAAAGGGCTCAAGTGGCAACTCTCCTTGCAATATATCCTACATTCCCATAACTCCCTGCCCTCAACCTTCCCTAGAGTCTGTCGTTCACTCACCTATCTCCTTCCTGGATCCCACTCCTACACAGCCTCCTATTCCACCAATGCAGCTAGTTGTATTTTTCCCCTCCTCTACTTCTTTCGTTTTCCACCCCCGCCCCCTGGTCTCAAACCAAAAGACTGCACCTAGCAGCCCGACCACTCTGTGACTCAACATTTACTCTATACAGTGAATACCAATCTATCTTTTTCATAATATTGTTGCTTAAAGACTAGTCCAGTTGTGCCATTACATTGCTATATTTTAAGTGAGTTAATTCTAGGCCCTTTGCTTGTTCATTACTGTAATGGGGCTTGGTTGCAAATGATATAGTAGAAAAGGGGGGGGGGGGGGGGAGGAGTAAAGCAAATCTGCTGGGACGTAGTTCATAAGCTTGCTGGACTCTATGATAAAACTCCATTGTAATAGGAGGAAAACATGATAAATAAGCTCCCACAGTATTTGATAAATGGTAACTTATGGCTTGTAACTGGCAGTCAAAATAGTTAGATGCATGCCATCAAGAAGTGCACACATGCTGGCAGAGCGATGCCGTATGGGTAAATTATTGGTTGATACAATCATCCTGGGAGTTTGTTCCAGCATGTTTGCTACTTGACAGACCAAATGGTTGACAGACCTAATGGTGTAGCAGAAGCTTTTTCTGTCACATTCACTGAACCTATAATTAAGAAGTCTTGGTTGTCTGCTTATAAAATATTTCTCACTTTTTGTAATTGTGACATGATAGAAATACTGAAAAATCTCGTTCATTACCTATACTTCACAATCATTTGAAAAGAGAAACATTTTACTGGGAGCCAATTGTGAAGCAGAATTTAGGAAATTAATTTATTGAACATCATCATATGTTACTTTATGAAGGATTGCATCTCTAGCTATGGATACCATATTAGGAGTGGTAGTAACCCTAAACTATATGATATCTTTAGGTGAAATCATTAAAATTTCTAAATATCAGTTAATCTATCAAAAAAGCAATTTTTTCTTACCACGAATAAGACTATCCAGTTCATCTTCTTGGTCATAAACAATGAAGTCCTTTGGACGCAGACCACTGAACATATTGACTATACTTGGCTTCAGATTGAAGAAAAAGAGAGGTTGACGTCTTACTGAGAAGTCATGTGTTAGACATTCAACAACCTGAAAACAATGGCTTCACTCATCACAAATGTAATTTAAAGTTATTTACATGTAAATGTTCTCTCTTGTTATCTACTGATGATTATAACCTTTATTATCCTGGTGCAAAAGGTAACAACTAATTTTTTATGGAATTAGCAATCCTGGATCATAAGTTTTGTTGTAATTTTTCAAAGAAAATATGTAGAAATGCAAGACTGAAAATTTGAATTCATTGGCAGGAATTATTCATCACAATGCTGAGAAGAGTATAAATACTAGCATCACAATAAATTATGGATGTCATTGAATTTTAAAACGGAGCAGTAATTTAAAAATGGGAAATGTGGAAGTCACTGGTATATAGAACATATAGATAACGAAGTACTCTGGAATTCATACATAGATTATTAGAGGTGACTCACAAATCATGAGTCTCTGTGATACCTTAAATATCACTCATACAGTTCCTTCTAACAAGTTGTGATTATGCATGACCTTTTCATATTGCACAAATCATCTACACTGCAGATTTTTAAAGAAAAATACACATGACAAACAAAGTTTCGAGTCAGAACTTCTAAATATTATGAAATAAGCCTTACCTCCTGAAATCTCTTTAACAAATTAAATAAAAATGTACATACACAAAAGGGGATGCAATAAAAATCAGGCATGAACGTCAACGTACACAAGACCAAAAATCTTGTTTGTAATAGTCTCAATAAACACTTTATTTCACTAACATTCCAAGTACGGAGTCACTTAGCACAACAAAACACTACTACACAACAATTAGGGCATTTAATTAGAGGAAGTGAAGGGAGAAAAAAACACTGAAATTGTTGCAATGCTCTTTCCAACACAGTAATTAAAAACAGTACAAATGTAATGTTTAAATCAATTACATATGTCATCAAAGAAGGCATAATGAGACCAATATATAAAAAAGAATCCAAGGAGAAAGCATCAAACTACAGATCAGTATCACTAGTTCCCACATTTAGTAAGATTCTTTTATTAGTAATGATGTGACAACTTAGTTCCTTTTTTTTCATTGGAAACCGTCTCCTCACAGGAAATAAAGATAGATTTCGAAAATATTGCAATACCACAGGAGGTATCACACAATTTTTACAAAAAGGCTGTAGCTACCTAGAGGACAGAAAGAATATTGTTTGCAAATTTTTAGTCCTCACAACTGTATTTGGTTTGGTCAACCATGAACTGCCCTTACAGAAACTGAAGGTATACAATAGACACCAGTTGAACTCCTACCAATGCCTATAATAATCATACAAATTAGACTAATAAAAATTATCAAAACAGTGCGAGAAAACCAACATTCTCACTGTAACTAAATAAAATAATGCTGAGTGTACCACAGGGGTCAATTTTGGGAACATTTCCTTTTCACATACATATAAATGACATCATAAAACTTTGTAATTTCCATCAGTTATTTAGGTAGATGACACTTCTCTACTGTTTTTTGGTGACAATGAGAAGGAGGTCTATTTTTCAGTATATGGGTTTCAGAAGTGACACCTGGATGAAATCTCCAATGGACAGCTCTTAGGCCGATACATGGTCTTTTTTACAGGAAGGACTGTCAAGATCCCCTCATACAAAATAAATATTTCCACTATATACTCATTGTACATAACATAGTGAGACACCTAAGAGAAGCCACCCCTAATACATTTAGAACAAGTAAACACATTTAGATGTGGTTTTCCTTAAGTAATAGTGCACAATGTGGTGAATTTTGTGACACATGCAAGCAATTTTTAAAATTTGTGGTTTCCAAATAAAGTACACTTTTGCTGTGTCACAGGAGAAATTTTAAAGAGAACTTCAGCAACATCAGATATGATGACATAACATAACACTGCTCCAAACCACTGTACTACCATCAGGAGAACAGGTTCCACATACATTAGCCATCTGTACCAAATGTATGTAGTCACATAATTTATTTATGGTTCATATACCTATTATTATGACAGATATTCAAATTCTGAAAGTGGGAGGGGTAAAATACATGGAGCGAAAGGCTATTTACAATTTTTACAGAAACCAGATGGCAGTTATATGAGTTGAGGGGCATGAAAGGGAAGCAATGATTGAGAAGGGGGTGAAACAGGGTTGCAGCCTTTCCCCGTTGGTATTCAATCAGTATGTTGATTGAGGAAGCAGTAAAATCCATGGAGAAGAAATAAAAATCTGAGATTTGCCAAATGGAAGGGACAGTGTCTTGAAAAAAGGACATAAGATGTACTTCAACAAAATCAAAAAAGGATAGTGGAATGTAGTTGAATTAAATCAGGTGATGCTGAGGGTACTAGATTAGGAAATGAGACACTTACAAGTAGTTAATGAGTTTTGCTCTTTGGGGAGTAAAATAACTGATGATCATCAAAGTAGAGAGGATATAAAATGCAGACTATGGCAAGAAAAGCATTTCTGAAGAACAGGAATTTGTTAACATAGAGTATAGATTTAAGTGTCACGAAGCCTTTTCTGAAAGTATTTTCATGGAGTGTAGGCATGTATGGAAGTGAAACATGGACAATAAACAGTTTAGACAAGAGGAGAATAGAAGCTTTTGAAATGTGGTGCTACCAGAGAATGCTGAAGATTAGATAGGTAGATCACATAACTAATGGGGAGGTACTGAATAGAATTGGGGAGAAGAGGAATTTGTGGCACAACTTGACTAGAAGAAAGGATCGGTTGGTAAGGTACATTCTAAGGTATCAAGGGATCACCAATTTAGTACTGGAGGGAATTGTGGAGAGTAAAAATTGTAGAGGGAGACCAAGAGATGAATAAAGTAAGCAGATTCAGAAGGGTGTAAGTCACAGCAGTTATTCAAAGATTAAGAGGCTTGCACAAGATAGAGTAGCATGGAGAGCTGCATCAAATCAGTCTCTAGACTGAAGACCACAACAACAACATATTAAGTGTTAACAATGTTGACCCTTGAACACTGATACATGCTGTAAGCTATGAAAGTAGATATAAAAGTAGCTGTGGGGTGTGAAATAACCTGAGTGGGGCAACAGAAATTGTAAGTCCAAAAGTAGATATAAATCTTTGTATACAAGTATAGAAACCATTACCTTATTATGCGATCTGTAATGTGTCAAAACTGTTTACAGCATATTTATATCAATGATATTATGTATTAACCTTCTGTATTCAGATATGAAATCTGTGAAAGCCATCATTTGATGACTACAAGTAAAAAGAAACTTAAGTAAGTATATAAATGTTTTACGTGACTACAGTTTGAAAATAAAGTAATGAGACTAGATTTTTACAAGATTTTTATGCCATGTAAATAACTAATTACATCTGCTACTTTCTTAACAGACTTACAATGCTTTGAATTCACTGCTATAGCAGAGCTGAAACTAAAAAACTAGAGTTGCTGTTGATAGATACATGATGACTGTTTCAAAGTTCTCTACTGTCCTGAAATGGTGTACTTCCATGTGACTTCTCAGTTCCAACAAGACGAGAATATTCCAGAGACGAAGGTTTCAGGAATAAGGTCTCTGAAGAGCTACGGAAGTGGATACGTGTGTACTTGGGTGTTCAAACGTGATAGACACAACAATTTTTTGTATTCACAGAACAGATTTACTGCACTGATTACAGGTATTCCCTTGCCAATGTCCATGTGATCTCTTCAATTGTGTTGAATAGGGCATAGTTGCTGGGACTCAGACTTGGCGAATGTGGTGTATATGGCAACAAAGTAAACTCTGGTTTGCTATGGTCTAGCAATTGTCATGTGGCTGCCCACTGCTGTTTTGGAGTAGAATACCACAGCCCCATTTTCTGTGGTGGCATTGCTGCATTAATTAGTAGTGAACCACAGTACCAAGCACTTTTGAGGGTCATTTTGACAGAGAGTCAATACACCAGCAGTATAGCTTCCCAATCCCAGAACACAGTTGCCATTTGTTTGTACATGAATAGTCCTGGCTGTGACTACTTCAGATTAGGCTTCCAGCAGGCTTCTGCTCCACAGACTAGCATTTCTTTTCTGGAGTCTGGTGGAATATCCATGACCCATTGATGGTGACCAGATACTCAAAGAACTCCACATGATCTGCACTGTACTGTTACACTGTTGGCATATCTCTGCAAACTTCTGTTTGTGCACAAAGGTAAGGGAATCAGGCATCCATTGTGCACACACCTTCTTCATCTTCAAATCCTTATGAATGATGGCATGGAGTGTTCCCCTTGAGGGACCTGTTGCCTTCTCTAGTTCATCAATTGTGATTTGCCTCTGCCCCATTATCAAGTCACTGACACACTGGACATTGTTTAGTTTGCATGCAGTTGGCGAGTGCCCAGTGCTTTCATGATTTTCAGCTATCTCTGCTGTCTCTGAATTCAAACAACTGTTAAAACTTGGTTCTGCAACTTGATGCTGTTTCCCTGTGTGTGGCTCCTAAACCTTTGTAGACGTCTTTCCACCACTGCCCAAGCTTGTCTGCTTTCATGTTGTCATATCAGTGCCACCAGTGTATTCACCAAACTGCTATGTTCCATTTCATATCGCTACCGAACACTTGAACAGTATTCTAGAATATGTCACATGAATGTTTTGTAAACAACCACCTTCATCTACATTCACGTGACAATGCTGCATTTCACACTTCTGTGATTGGGAAAGGATTCATAGCACTGCTTTTAGACTATTTCCCTCTGTTCCACTCTTGAATAGCATGCTTGAAAAATGAACATGTAAGTCGCTCAGAAGAGAAAGTTGGTGACTGACATTTCATGAAAATATCTGGTCACAATGGAGAATGCCTTTGTTTTAATCTTGCCACCCAGACTCATGCATCATGCCCGTGACAATCTCTCTCCTATTTTGTGGTTCTCTGTCAATCCTAAATGATAAGAACTGCATACTGGGCAGAAATACTCCAGAAGATCAGGGACAAGTACAATGTAGGCAGTGTCTTCGGTAGAGTTCATGCACCTTTTTAGTGTTGAGCCAATAAAACTCAGTCTTTGGTTCACCTTCTCATCTTGTCTTTTGTAGACTGACTGCATTTTCATAGTATACTAGTGAAGAAAGGAAGTCTACCACCTGCTTTACCTAAAGGCGAGCCATTTGATCATTCCTGCAAACAGGGGGGAGCCAACCAATACTGGATGAAATAAATATAAAATTGCTTAACAGAGAGTGCTGTGGGATGGGGCACATTGCCCTCATGCAGCAATTACTTTTGTATCATTCTTGGTGTTATATTAGTGGTCCTTCAACAAGTACTGATATATATTAGTAAAATTACTGATTTACCATCTGTCCTTGAGGCACAAATATTTCTTGATTTTCTCTTGTCTATCAAATGGTAGATTAACAATGTAGGAAAAGACAGACTGCTACTTACTGTAAAGAAGACACATCAAGCTGCAGACAGACACAATTAAAAGACAGTTACATAACGCTTTTGGCCACAGCCATCATGAGTAAAAGAGAGACACACACCATTCACACAAACAACCACACCTCATGCACATACCACTGCCAACTCCAGCATCTTGGGCCAGAATGTAATTAGCAAGTGGGAGCCAGCAGCAATTTGGATGGGGTGGGGGAGGGGAAGAAGTAGTAATGTACAGTAGGGGAGAGAACAAATGCTGTCTGGTGGAGTCTGCAGGGACTAGAATGCCAACAGGTGCAGTGTCAGAAGGTTGTGGGACAGGGAGGTGGTGAAAAAAGGAGCAAAAAGGAAAGGAACAGGGAAAGACAGGCATATTGCATTGGCAGAGGGCTGCAAATAAACAGGGTGGGAGATGACAATGGGGAGGAGATGATAAGGCAAGTGAGTGGAAACTGTTGAGTGGAGGAAGTAGGGACAATATGTTACCATAGGTCAAGGCCGGGATAATTATGGGGGCGGAGAATGTGTTGTTGGGAAATCTCTCATCTGCACAGTTCAGAAAAGCTGGTGGGGAAAGGATGGATCCAGATGCCTCAAGTAGTGAAGCAGCCATTGAAATCTAGTGTGTTGTGTTCAGCCACTTGTTGTGCCACAGGGTGGTCTACATTTCTCTTGCTTGTGTGAATGGTGTGTGTCTCTCTTTTATTGATAATGGCTGTGGCCAAAAGCTTTATGTAACTGTATTTTAATTGTGCCTGTCTGCAACTTGATATGTCTTCTTTACAGTAAGTAGCACTCTGTCTTTTCCTACATTGTAAACAGAAGATCAGTATGATCAATTATTTTCTCAGTCTCACTTTTGTAGTCTTTGCACCTAATAGTGAATTCTGGGCTCTGACACTTTGTTTCCAGAATGCATTACAAAAATCCACATTATTTTGCCAGTACTGATAAATTCCATAAAAGAGAATCATTTTCAATTCACTACAAAAGTCTGGCATTTACCTCTTTGTTCCCAAGAGAGGTGTTTCAGAATAGTTTTTCATTGGCTTTTTGTTTTCCATTTCATTTACAAAAATCTGGTGAGTGGTGGTGTAAGTTTATTTCACTTGTTTTTCAATTATTGTTACTGTTGACTCTTAGCTGCAGTCAAAGATATGCTCACAGTCTTACTATATGGTACTGTACTATCAGTCATCAGTCATATTATTACATTAAGAGATCTCACATTCTGGAAAAAGGGTACTAAATAATTTACCTTGGCAGCTGTGTAATCTGCTTTAAATACATGAGTGCAGTTAATGACAACAGGCATGTCATTCCTCATGCTGTGCTTCATCACCAAATTGCGTACATAATCAACTGATGGGAAGATCAAGCACCTGTCAGGAGTTATTTCCAAATATTCCACACCTTCCAGTGTCTGTAACAAAAGTTTAACTGAAATTAACTGCCCATTATTCTTCATCAATTACTTGATATCTTTGTTCAAAACTTGTTCTTAAATGAATAAAGAAAAGATATCCTGACATATGACTATTATAAATGGTATTATGTGAATCTATGTTGAAATACTTTAGATAGACAAATAATCTGTTTAATGGAATATAATGGTATGTGGCAACAACACATCAGACATGCAAAAAAGATGTGTTCCTCAGGCAATCTCTTATTGTGATTTTTAACTGTTGTCTCGAGTTATTTTTCACATCTGCTCTACACATTTCTTGTGCCTACTTTTCCACGGTGGTTAAGAAAGATGGGATCATGGGTTCTAGATTAGGGGATAGCTAAAATACATACATACTATTCTGACAGCATGTAATGTGATCCACAACAGTTCTTAGAACACTCTTGTAAATAGTAAACAAAAATAGATAAACTACAGCTACTTTGTATAAGAAATAAAAACATCAGTTTTTAAGTTTTCTTTTCTTTTTATTTGCTTTAAGTTAACTATATTAATTTACTGCCTTTTAGGCACACACAGGGAACTGGAGAATAATGGTCGTTAAAGGTATTGTATGAAAGCAGTTTCTCATGTCTGGTATTCTATGTAATTAATACTCTGATACTGCCCACTTCCCTGGAGGTTCTTCTTTATGAAAAGATCAACAAAATATGACATCTGAATGAATCAATAAACAGAAAAGTTGAGATTCACCCTAAGAATTTCTGTCTCTAGAACTACTGTTCCATATTACTTTGGTGAGTAGACAGTTTTATCTGTTTCTATGTGGCCAGAGCATTACATTACCAGTGCTTTCTTTATTTCACTAGGTTTGACAAATCCTACAATTAAGATAATCTTTATGGGTGTGGAGTGACTGGTGTTACGCATTAAAGACAGAGAAACAAATTAACCATTGTAAAATATTATGCTATTAATCATACAACACTGTGATGCTTGGATGACAAGAGAGATAACAACTTATGGATCAGTTTGGATTAAGGAGAGAGAAGGTAATCAGAGAAACCATTGGATGCGTGTTGACAGAAACTATGATGAAGTCAATAGGAAGAAATATGTATATTTCATAACTTAATAAATTAAAAACAAAGATTCCAAGACTTACCAAGCGGGAAAGCGCCGATAGGTAGGCACAATAGCCAGCTTCATCCTGACTCACAATTTCTTCACTTTTGAAGGCCAGACATACCAACAATTAAAGGGAACAGCCATGGGTACCAGGGTGGCCCCCTCGTATGCCAACCTATTTATGGGTCACTTAGAGGAAGTTTTCTTGGTTACCCAAGCCTGCCAACCCAAAGTTTGGTACAGATTTATTGATGACATCTTCATGATCTGGACTCACAGTGAAGAACAACTCCAGAATTTCCTCTCCAACCTCAACTCCTTTGGTTCCATCAGATTCACCTGGTCCTACTCCAAATCCCATGCCACTTTCCTTGACATTGACCTCCATCTGTCCAATGGCGAGCTTCACACATCAAACCCACCAACAAGCAACAGTACCTCCATTATGACAGCTGCCACCCATTCCATATCAAACAGTCCCTTCCCTACAGACCAGGCCTTCGTGGCAAACGAATCTGCTCCAGTCCTGAATCCCTGGACCATTACACCAACAACCTGAAAACAGCTTTCGCATCCCACAACTACCCTCCCGACCTGGTACAGAAGCAGATAACCAGAGCTTTTTCCTCATCCCCTCAAACCCAGAACCTCTCACAGAAGAACCCCAAAAGTGCCCCACTTGTGACAGGATACTTCCTGGGACTGGATCAGACTCTGAATGTGGCTCTCCAGCAGGGATAGGACTTCCTAAAATCCTGCCCCGAAATGAGATCCATCCTTCATGAAATCCTCCCCACTTCACCAAGAGTGTCTTTCCGCCGTCCACCTAACCTTCGTAACCTCTTGGTTCATCCCTACGAAATCCCCAAACCACCTTCCCTACCCTCTGGCTCCTACCCTTGCAACCACTCCCGGTGCAAAACCTGTCCTATGCACCCTCCCACCACCACCTACTCCAGTCCTGTAACCTGGAAAGTGTATACGATCAAAGGCAGAGCCACGTGTGAAAGCACCCACGTGATTTACCAACTGACCTGCCTACACTGTGACGGTTTCTATGTGGGAATGACCAGCAACAAACTGTCCATTCACGTGTGAAAGCACCCACGTGATTTACCAACTGACCTGCCTACACTGTGACGGTTTCTATGTGGGAATGACCAGCAACAAACTGTCCATTCACATGAATGGACACAGGCAGACAGTGTTTGTTGGTAATGAGGATCACCCTGTAGCTAAACATGCCTTGGTGCCCGGCCAGCACATCTTGGCACCGTGTTACACCGTCCGAGTTATCTGGATACTTCCCAAACACCAACCTATCCAAACTCCGGAGATGGGAACTTGCCCTTCAATATATCCTCTCTTCTCGTTATCCACCAGGCCTCAATCTACGCTAATTTCAAGTTGCCGCCACTCATACCTTACCTGTCATTCAACATCATCTTTGCCTCCACACTTCCGCCTTGACTTACATCTCTGCCCATACTCTTTGCCTTTAAATATGTCTGCTTGTCTCTGTGTATGTATGGATGGATATGCGTATGTGTGTGTGTGTGTGTGTGTGTGTGTGTGTGTGTGTGTGTGTGTGTGTGTGTGTGTGTGTGTGTGTATGTGTGTGTGTGTGTGTGTGTGTGTGTGTGCGAGTATATACCTATCCTTTTTTCCCCCTAAGGTAAGTCTTTCCGCTCCCGGGATTGGAATGACTCCTTACCCTCTCCCTTAAAACCCACATCCTTTCATCTTTCCTTTTCCTTCCCTCTTTCCTGACGAAGCAGCCGCCGGTTGCAAAATCTCGAAATTCTGTGTGTGTGTTTGTGTGTTTTATTCATTGTGCCTATCTACTGGCACTTTCCCACTTGATAAGTCTTGGAATCTTTGTTTTTAATATATTTTTCCCATGTGGAAGTTTCTTTCTATTTTATTTTCATAACTTAATAAAGTGCTTTAGGGGAAATGGAAGGCAATGTTTAAAATATTGTAGAAAATGAGAACAGAATGGAATAACAGGAGATTAGTAGGGAATTATTTGTAAGACACAGGACAATGGTAGGAGGAAGAAATAGATAAAATGGCCATCAAGAGAAAGTGTGAGATGAAGTTATTAAATATCTCCACCCCTGTTTAACACCTATGGTGAAAGACTTGTGGACATAGCCTTCACTAGTATAGCTACAATAAAAGTGGAGAGGAAATGAAAGTGATTAAATATGCGAGATCAAGAGGTCACAGAGAGTGAAGGAGATCATCAGATAATTTTGGAGTGAATAGTAAAATGATATATGAATAAAAAGCCTTTAGAAAAATATGACACTTTCTTACAAATGTAATAAGAAACAACATAAAAAAGTGATTTGCAAGATTCTTTATTTGGTGTGCAGTTGTAATGGCTCAGAACCTTGGACAATAAGCAAGAAATATGAGAGATACTTGTAAAGCTTTGAAATCTTGCAATGAAGAAGAGTAGAGAAAATTAAATGGGCACAAGCAATAAGAAATGCTGAAGAATTTGAGAAAGTGAAAGAAACTAGAACCCTACTGGTGGATATGAGAAAGAGAAAATCAAGCCAGATTGAACACATTCAAAGGCAAAATTATTGTCAGAAAATTCTTGTTAAAGCAAAAGTAGTCAGAAAAAGAAGCAAAGGCAGGAAAAGTTTTGGCATATTGAAAGATCTGAGGAAATGAATACCTTACCAAAGTCTTATAGAAACAACTAGGAGATACACATCATCGAGAGAAAAGTTCAATTGAAACCCACAATTTGACCACTTTAAGTATGGTAACTTTCTTTTACTTTTTCAGGCTAAATTTAGTAGAGTAAAATTAATATGATAGGTGCTACCTAGAAAAATACTGCCACTTCAGTTATATTAAATAACTGCTGTTCATATCGTAATAGTAGTCTAACATTTACATGACTACACATATTTATCAATGAACAGCAGTTACTAACATACCATACATAGAAAACATCGTCAACAATGAAAATTTATGTTTTTTATGAAGCTAAACAAGAACCTTCAGCCTTGATTCTCAAAGTCAATTAACTTGTAGAAGGAGTAGCAAATAAGGACTCCTGTAATTTTCTATGGAACTTATAGATATTCCTAGTTTCTAACTTTCTATCTGATGGGAGCCTCTTGAAGGCATTTGCAACAGAAGACAAAATCCCATTTTCTGCTCTGTGTTAGATGAGGAGGCAAAGTCTACATGGAAACAATTTTTTGTGTTTTAATTTCTGTGAATGATACATTATCTTACATTGACTTTTATTGTTAGCTACAAATATAATTAAAGAGTAAATAAAATTGGAAGTGAAAATAAGAATTTCCAGATGTTTGAAGAGGCTTCTGTAAGATATTCAATGATACATTGGTCACTTATGCTTAGCAGATATATACTATGACTGTGTGTAGGTAATACGCGTGAGTATGAAAAACATGACAATGTCATGTGCGAGGAAATATTGTAACACTTCCATTATTTGATACTAAAGTGAATTTTCCTCATTCTTAATGATGAAGAAATGTATCCATACAGTTAGTTAACTACACTCCTGGAAATGGAAAAAAGAACACATTGACACCGGTGTGTCAGACCCACCATACTTGCTCCGGACACTGCGAGAGGGCTGTACAAGCAATGATCACATGCACGGCACAGCGGACACACCAGGAACCGCGGTGTTGGCCGTCGAATGGCGCTAGCTGCGTAGCATTTGTGCACCGCCGTCGTCAGTGTCAGCCAGTTTGTCGTGGCATACGGAGCTCCATCGCAGTCTTTAACACTGGTAGCATGCCGCGACAGCGTGGACGTGAACCGTATGTGCAGTTGATGGACTTTGAGCGAGGGCGTATAGTGGGCATGCGGGAGGCCGGGTGGACGTACCGCCGAATTGCTCAACACGTGGGGCGTGAGGTCTCCACAGTACATCGATGTTGTCGCCTGTGGTCGGCGGAAGGTGCACGTGCCCGTCGACCTGGGACCGGACAGCAGCGACGCACGGATGCACGCCAAGACCGTAGGATCCTACGAAGTGCCGTAGGGGACCGCACCGCCACTTCCCAGCAAATTAGGGACACTGTTGCTCCTGGGGTATCGACGAGGACCATTCACAACCGTCTCCATGAAGCTGGGCTACGGTCCCGCACACCGTTAGGCCGTCTTCCGCTCACGCCCCAACATCGTGCAGCCCGCCTCCAGTGGTGTCGCGACAGGCGTGAATGGAGGGACGAATGGAGACGTGTCGTCTTCAGCGATGAGAGTCGCTTCTGCCTTGGTGCCAGTGATGGTCGTATGCGTGTTTGGCTCCGTGCAGGTGAGCGCCACAATCAGGACTGCATACGACCGAGGCACTTAGGGCCAACACCCGGCATCATGGTGTGGGGAGCGATCTCCTACACTGGCCGTACACCTCTGGTGATCGTCGAGGGGACACTGAATAGTCCACGGTACATCCAAACCATCATAGACCCCATCGTTCTACCATTCCTAGACCGGCAAGGGAACTTGCTGTTCCAACAGGACAATGCACGTCCGCATGTATCCCGTGCCACCCAACGTGCTCTAGAAGGTGGAAGTCAACTACCCTGGCCAGCAAGATCTCCGGATCTGTCCCCCATTGAGCATGTTTGGGACTGGATGAAGCGTCGTCTCACGCGGTCTGCACGTCCAGCACGAACGCTGGTCCAAGTGAGGCGCCAGGTGGAAATGGCATGGCAAGCCGTTCCATAGGACTACATCCAGCATCTGTACGATCGTCTCCATGGGAGAATAGCAGCCTGCATTGCTGCGAAAGGTGGATATACACTGCTCCAGTGCTGACATTGTGCATGCTCTTTTGCCTGTGTCTATGTGCCTGTGGTTCTGTCAGTGTGATCACGTGATGTATCTGACCCCAGGAATGTGTCAATAAAGTTTCCCCTTCCTGGGACAATGAATTCACGGTGTTCTTATTTCAATTTCCAGGAGTGTATATTTCTCTTTTGTTATTTCATGTGCCTGTGAGTTTTTCAAGGTGCGCAGAAAGATGATATGGTTACCATATTATTATCTACATATTTCGTAACTAGTTTAGATTCAACAATGGAAAATCCAATATGGAATATAACAATATTATGAAAAGGATAGTTACTACTCACAATATAGTGGAGATGCTCAGTCACAGATATGCAGAACAAAAAGGCTGTCAGAAGTTGAGCTTTTGGCCAAGAAGGCCTTCATCAGAGATAAAACATACATACACACTCATGCAAACACAACTCACACATAATTGCAGTCTTTGGCTGCTGAGGTTCATTTTCTGACAGTCTTTTTGTTGTGCCTCTCTGCGATTGAGCATCTCCGCTACATGATGAGTAGCTACTATACTTTTCTTAATTTTGTTAACCGGTTTAGAAGATGGGACATAACTTGTCCATTTCATAGCATAAGATACCTATATGTAATGCATTAACACAAGTAAAATGTTAATTCAGGTATCCAAGTACAAATTTTGACTGTTAAAGTTACATTGTCCACAAATGGAGGAAGCGCTGAAAGTAGGGTACTTACTGTGTTGGTTTCAATTCTTATTTTTGGTCTTGCAATATTGAAGAGAACAAACAGAATATTCACTCCAATGCCAACAACGATTCCCAGTTCTAGTTGCAGCACCAAGCAGGCAATAAAGGTAGCAAAGCCAGGAATGAGGTCCTGTTCTGAAAAGCACGTCAAGTATAACAGCCTCTGATAAAATTATGCCAGTTACATATAGGTAGAAAACATTCTACTTACTAAGTGACAGCAGAGGTTCAGACATTCCACTTACATAATGTAACACTGGCAGTGTTGAATGTACTTGTACTTAACAGACTAGTATTCATCTTGTGAAGACATCAAAAGAGGCAACATGAAGAGAAGACTGGAAAATTACACACTCACACACACACACACACACACACACACACACACACACACACACACACACACACACACACACACAGAGAGAGAGAGAGAGAGAGAGAGAGAGAGAGAGAGAGAGAGAGAGAGAGAGAGAGAGAGCACTTATGTTACGTTCTAGCACCTATATACTAGTATAATCAGCAATACTGCACCATGACACTTACTGCTCGTCTTCCAGATAGGAACAACAACATGCAGCTCTACCATAAATATTACTGCAGCAATAATAATAGCTGCAAGGCTTGCTTTTGGTATGAAGTAGAAGTACTGGGTAAAAAAGAGCAGTGATAGAATCACCAAAAGTCCTGTAAGTAGTAAATAGTATTAGTTAAACACATAACCTTTTCTGTAATGTAGCACAAAATGCTTCTCAAAAGATTCTGAGTGAGTAGATTAATTTTACTTCAGCAATTATTTGTGTGTAACTATAGTAATTTCTATACTGAAGAACAAATTTGGAAATGGGAAATACTTACACACTTTTTTCTTTTTTCTAGTGGCTCTGAGCAATGAAACTAATGAATGTTCTATATATTGGTTCTCACTGCAAATTTTCAAGTGTAGTTTGAATTATATGGTTTTCTATAGTTTTTCTCCAGGTGGTGGTCATGAAAGACAATGAACAGTTATTCAATTTCAAACTACATCATACCCACTGTAATGCAATATCCAAAGGTTTGCCTGCCCTTTAACTGTATTTATTTTTCTTTTCTTCTTTTTTCTTCAGTCAGCAAACAGTACACACAATATTTAAGAAGAATTCCAGTTGTAAAGTAACATGACTAGAAAAAGCACATAGATATTCTAAAGCAACAAAACACAATGAGTGCCTTAGTGCTGAGTATATGCTTCATCATTCCAAATAACTGTATAATACGGGACAGGGTTTATTTAGCCCTGCAAGACATGTGATGTGGTTTCATTATATAATTCAACAACAAACATTCTGTGCCACATTGTGGCTATGAGACATTGAATACTAGTTTCATACATAAATTTGGAGATTTGTTGCAATATCAGGCAATATCATTACAATATTATGAAAAGGATAGTTGCTACTTACCATATAGCACAGATGCTGAGTCACAGGCAAATGGAAGGATTAAAAATATTTTACTAGGGAAAGATAGATACTACCACAGGAAAAATAAAGAGGCCTTTTTAGAGAAAAAATAAGCAGTTGTACAAATGTCAAGAGGCCAGATGGAAAAAAGTACTAAGCAAAGAAGGGAAAGATGAAAGCTAGAACAAGTACTTAGAGAGAGTATACAATGGGAAGAGGATGTAGATGAAAATGAGATAGGAGATATGATACTGGAAGAAGAATTTGACAAAGCACTGAAAGACTTAAGTCATAATAAGGCTCCTGGATTAGAAGACATTATGTCAGAACTACTGCTAGCCTTGGGAGAGCCAGCCATGACATAACTGTTAGTTAAGCTTTAACCAATGTGCTGCATTCTATGTGAGCATGACAACCAACAAGCTGTCTATCCAAATAAATTGCCACTGACAAACTGTGGACAAGAAACAGCTGGACCACCCTGCTGCTGAGTACACTGCCCAACAATACATTCTTCATGTCAGTGACTGCTTCAGAGCCTGTGCCATCTAGTACCCTCTTACCAACACCAGGTTTTCTGAACTACACAGGTGAGAACTCTCCCTGCAACATGCCCTACATTCCCGTAAACCTCCTGATCTCAGACTTCATTAGAGATTGTCTTTACCTATCTAGTTACTTCCTTGTTCCCATTCACACACTGTACAGCCTCTATTCCACCAACACACCCAGTCCTTTTACTTCTCTCCTTTTCCATTCCCCCACCCCCACCCCCACCCCCATCTCTCCCCTGCCCGGCTAATGCCCCAAATGCACGTAGCTGCCCTATCCTCTCTCCACCTAATCCCAGATCATTCCGACAAGAAGTGCTTTGCCATCTCCCACCCCTACCCTGCTATCACTCTCTCTCCCGCACCAGTCTCCTCCTTACCCCCACCACCCATCTGCCTCTATCATCATCCACCTCTGATCACAGCTTAGCTGCCAGAGACTGTGGCCATGTGTGTGTGTGTGTTTGTGTTGTATGTGTTTTATCTCTTTTTGACAAGGCATTGTTGGCTGAAAGATCACTTTCTGACAGTCTTTTTCTTAAGCCTAACTGGGACTCAACATCTCCGCTATTTGGTGAGTAGCAACTATCCTTCCCATAATACTATTAAATTCCGTCCTGGATTTTCCATTGTTTGATTTTGCCTGAAGGCAAATCATTAGCTAGCTCAAGAAGTACCCTTGGCATTCTGAAAGATATTCAATTTAAACTTTTAATCGTGCCATAGTCTTAAAACAGAAATACAAAATGGTTTTTTCTGATAGTATGAGGAAGGTAATTAATATTATGCAACAGACACAATAAACAAAATTTTGTGAACAACTGCTGGATTAAAGTTTGAGTTTGTTTGGAGTGGATAAAACTGTGAATTATTATTATTATAATAATTATTATTATTATTATTATTATTATTATTACCTGTGTAGAGGCCTCCTAGAGTTGTCCTCACACCACTTGAATTATTAACAGCACTACGAGACAATGAACCACTTCCAGGAAATCCTTGAACAAATGAATTACCAATGTTGCAGACTCCAATGGCGAGAAGTTCTTGTGTAGCATCTGTTGGTTTACCATTTGCTACAAGTATAAGAAATACCTTATTAGTGTTAATGCTGAAGTTAGTTAAAATGTTTTGTACAATGGTTTCTTTCAGAAAAAATAAAAATCTAAGAAATAAAAAACAAAGGAGTGGAAGAGAATGCATTGTACTGAGCACATTGTAATAATTAGATAACACACTGTCCAGTCAGGATAAACATTGTTGGAGAGGGCTGAAAAATAGCAGACTCAAACAAATGCCCTGTAAAAAGGTAGGTAAATTGAACAAGCCTGAGGCTATTGAGAGTTTCAAATGGAGCTTTGTCGACTGAAAAAGAAACGGAATACTGTAGAGGACCAATGGGTAGCTTTGAGGGATGAAATGGTGAAGGCAGCAGAGGATCAAACAAGTACAAATGGCAAGAGCTAGTAGAAAACCTTGGATAACATAGAAGATACGGAATTTAACTGGCAAATGGAGGAAACCTAAACAAGTAGATGCAAAGAAATAAAAATTTTAGTAAATGAGATTAACAGAATATGCAAAACGGCTAAGCAAGAATGGTTAGATGAGAAATGCAAGGCTTCAGAAGTATGCAATACTAGGGCAAAGATACTTACCACCTGTAGGAAAGTTAAAGAAACTTTTGAAGGAAAGAGAAGCAGTAGTATGAATATCAAGAGTTCAGATGGTAGTGGAAGGAGTACACAAAAGGGCTCTATGAGGGGGATGAACTTGAATACAATATTATATACATGGCAGAGGAAGTAAATGAAAATGAGATGAGAAATATGATACTGCAAGAAGAATTTGATATAGTACTGAAAGAGGTACGATGAAACAAGGCCCCAAGGGTAGGTGAAATATTCTCAGAAATGTTGAGATCCCTGGGAGAACCAGTCATGACAAAACTATTCCTCTTGGTTTGCAAGATATGAGACAGGGCAAAAAACTCCAAAGTTTGACAAGAACGTAATAATTCCAATTCCAAATAAGACAGACCTAAATACTATCAAACCATCAAGTGTAATAAGTCATGGTTATGAAGCACTGAAGCAAATTATTCACAGAAGAATAGAAAAAGTTGTGGACGCTGACCTATGGAACAATCAGTTAGTGTGCCAGACAAATGTAGAATATGTGGGGCAATACTGATCATATGGCTCATCTTAGAAGATAGGACGAAAAGAAGCAAACCTTTATTTAAAGTGCACTAAAAAAAATAAAAAAAAACTGATGCACCGCAAAGGAACTACTTGAATGGGATGGAAATCAGTAGATGTGATGTATGTGTACAGGCAAACGAATGATTACAAATTCAGAAAAATTTGAGAGAAAGAACTTAGCAAATTGGGCAAGTCAATAACATGTTGCTCCCCCTCTGGTCCTTATGCAAGCAATTATTTGGCTTGGTATTGTTTAACAGAGTTGTGGGATATTATGCCAAATTATGGCCAATTGGCATGTTAGATTGTCAAAATCCCGAGCTGGATGGAGGGCCCTGCCGATAATGCTTCAAACATTCTCAGTTGGGGAGAGATCAGGCAACCTGGCTAGCCAAAGTGGGGTTTGCCAAGCATGAAGACAAGCAGGGCAGGCATTATCTTGCTGAAATGTAAACGCAGGAAAGTTAGCCATGAAGGGAAACAATGTGGTATGTAGAATAACACTCACATACCGCTGTGCTGTAGGGTGCCACAGATGACAACCAAAGGGGTCCTGCTACAAAAAGCCCAGATCATCGCTCCTGGTTGTCAGCTCATATAGCAGATGACAGTAAGGCTAGTATCCTGTCATTGTCCATGGCATCTACAGACACATGTCTGCTGGTCGTCAGGGCTCAATCTGAAGCAGGCCTCATCACCGAAGACAATTTTATTGCAGTCAATTAGATTCCAGGTGTGATGGTGTAGGTGTCATTTCTTTGCATAACAAGATCCCTTTGGTTGTCATCTGTGGCATCCTTACAGCGCAGCAGAATGTCAACATCACGTGTTGTTGGCCTTCATGACAAGCCATCCTGGGCTTATATTTCAGCAAGGCAATGCCCACCCACACATAGCAAAAGTTTCTACTGCTTGTCTTCGTGCTTGCCAAACCAAACCTTGGCTGGAAAGGTTGCCAGATCTCTCCCCACTTGAGAATGTTTCATTACGGGCAGATTTCTCCAACCAGCTCTGGATTGTGCCAATTGGACACAATATCAAAATGTCTTTCCAAAAGAAGTTTTCTGTGATGTAGAAAAAGAATGGAGTTTATTCAAGACACTTTAGTCGAAGCAGCACTAAAAGTATGTGGCAGAACATCTGGAAAGGAAAAAGTAAGACAGACAGGTTGGTGGGATGATACCACAATCCAAGCAGTTAGAAGAAAAAACGGGGTATGGAGAAAGTGGTGGAAAACTAAAGATGATGAAGACCATAAAAGATATATAGAGGAAAAGAAGAAGTGCAGAGAAATAGCGGAAACGGCAAAGAAAAAGGCATGGGAAGAGTTTACAAAAAATCTTGAAGAAGATGTGAAGAGCAATAACAAAATGTTCTATAAAATGATGAAAAATAAAAGGAAGGCTTCTGATGTACCAGTAAAGATGGAAACAGAGGATGGTACTGTGATTCAAGTTCCAGGGAATACAAAAGATATCTGGAGAGTACATTTTAAGAAACTGTTAAATGCTGAGGAGCAGGTACACAAGGAAACAACAAATCATGGAGAAATTGAGAGATGTTGGGAGGCAGAATTAGGACAAATTACACAGAAAGAAACGGAAACAGCTGTGAAGAAGATGAATGACAGGAAAGTTCCAGGACCTGATGAAGTATCAGTGGACATGATAAGAGCAGCAGATCCAGTGGGAATGCAGTGACTGTACAGAGTATTATCAAGTGTGTGGAGAAATAGTACAATACCTGATGATTGAAGGGGAGACATTGTCCTCATCTTCAAAAAAGGCAATAAAAGACTTTGTAAAAACTATAGAGGAATAATCCTTATGAGTCATACAGCCAAGATTTTTGAAAGAATTTTCTAAACCGAATAAGTGAAAAGATAGAAAAGGAGCTGAGTGAAGAACACCATGGGTTTAGGAAAGGAAGTAGCACGATCGACCTGAAATTTTCTATCCATCAACCGATGGAAAAAAGTTGGGAGTATAACAAAAGGGTGATAATGATTTTTATAGACATAGAAAAGGCATATGACTCAGTTAACAAGGAAAGACTCTGGGAAGAAATGAAGACGACATATATAGAAGATGGATACATTAATGTAATAAAGACAATGTATAGCGGACACAATGGTAGAATTAGAACACCATTGGGGAACTCTGAATACTTCGAAATAAGACAATGACTTAAACAAGGGAGTATTCTATCTCCTGCACTTTTTAGTGCTGTGATGGAGGGAATGAATAGTGCAGTTAAGGATATAGTAAAAGAAAAAAGACAAAAAGATGATTATTGTAGATGATATGGCAATATGGGGTGATAAAGATGTAGATGTACAGCTACAACTTGATGCGTGGAAGGAATTAATGAAAAGGTTTGGATAAAAATAAATAAAGATAAGAGTGAAGCAATTTTATTGGGAAGAGACAAAGGGATCAAAAGAAATATTACTTTGAATGGAGAACCCCTCAAAGTTGTCAACAGTTTCACTTATTTAGGGAGTGAAATATCTAGTGATGGAAGAATAACCAACGAAATTAATAGGAGGTTACAGAAGGGAGGCAATTTCTACCAAACACTAAAACACCTGGTTTGGAATACGGAAGTTTAAGAAAAAGCAAAACTCCTTATGTACAAGAGTTATTACTTCCCTATTGTCACCTATGGAGGAGAAACATGGACAATGAGAGAAAGAGACTGGAGCAGACTGCAAGCAGGCGAAATGAGATTTCTTGGAGCAGTGAAGGGAAAAACACAAATGGACAGAATAAGAAATGTAGATATTAGAAAAGACCTTAAACAAGAAAGTATGAGGGAAGAAACTGAAAAAAAAAAGAGAGAGAGATTACGGTGGTATGGGCATGTTAAGAGGATGCGTGGGCAGAGACTCCCCAAAATAATGGAAGAACTAAAGATGGACAAAAAAAGACGTAAAGGGTGCCCAAGAACACAGTGGGAAATGGGAGTGAGAATATCTGTGGAAAGGAGAGGTGTGACCTGGCAGCAAGTGGAGGAAGAAAAGTGGTGGGAGGACTGAGCCAAATGGAGAGGACTCGTCAGGAGCCAGACCCGGCAGTAGCTGGAGCAGGATCAGGATACAGATAGATAGATCGCTCAGGAGGACATCCAAGAGCTCTGTCAGTCAATGCCAAGCCAAATAAATGCTTGGATAAGAGCCCGTCATGCTACTGACTAGCTCAGTTGGTGAAGCTCTTTCTCTTGAAAAAATCATCCAGTTTATCTGAAATTGTACATGTACATCACATAAACCAATTTCTGTCACATTTGGATGATTACTTTTTATTATTATTATTATTATTTAGCAGTGATTGAGAAAGGAGTGAGAAAGCAGGCAGAATTGCAGCCTATTCCCAATGTTATTTAGTCTGTACATTGAGCAAGCACTAAAGGAAATCAAGGAGAAATTTGGAAAGGAAATTAAACTTCAGCAAACAGAAATAAAAACTTTGTGGTTTGCAAATAACATTGTAATTCTAGCAGATACAGCAAAGGACTTGGAAGAGCAGTTGGACATAATAGATAGTGTCTGGAAGAGAGTTTATAATTATGAATATCAACAAAAGTAAAACAACGGCAATAGAATGTAGTCAAATTCAATGCAGTAGTGCTGATAGAATATGTCTAAGAAATGTGACATTAAATGAAGTCTTTGAGTTTTGCAACTTGGGCAGCAAAATAAGTTATGATGGCTGAAACAGAAAGGGCATAAAACGCAGATTGGCAATAGCAAGAAAAGCATTTCGGAAAAAGTGGAATTTACAGTTGTTGTTGTGTTCTTCAGTCCAAAGATTGGTTTGATGCAGCTCTACATGCTAATCTATCCTGTTCGAGCCTCTTCATCTCCAAATAACTACTGCAACCAACATCATTCTGAATCTGATTACTCTATTCGTCTCTTGGTCTCCGTCTAAAATTTTTAGCTGCCCCCCCCCCCCCCCCTCACCCCCCCCCCCCCCCCCACACACTTCCATCTAACATTAAATTGGTGATCCCTTGATGCCCCAGAATGTATATCCTCAACTGATCCCTTCTTTTAGCTAAGTTATGCCACAAATTTCTTGTCGCTCCAATTCTATTCAGTACCTCTTTGTTTAATAACAATCTACCCATCTAATCTTCAGCATTTTTCTGTAACGCCACATTTCAAAAGCCTCTGTTCCCTTCTTGTCTAAAGTGTTTATTATCCATGTTTCACTTCCATGCATGGTTAGTCTTCAAAAAAATACCTCCAGAAAAGATTTCCTGAAATTTAACTCTATATCTGATGCCAACAAATTTTTTCTTCAACAGAAATACTTTTCTTTCCACTGCCAGCCTGCACTTTAATTACCTCTACTTGGCCATGATCTGTGTAGTATTTTTAGTGTCTTATTCCCTAATCTAATTCCCTCTATGTCACCTGATTCAATTCCATTATACTTGTTTTGTTTTTGTTGACATTCACCTTATATCTTCCTTTCAAGAACCGTCAATTTTGCTCAACTGCTCCTCAAGTTCTTTGCTATCTCTGACAGAATTACAAAACCATCAGCAAACCTGAAAGTTTTTTTTTATTCTTCCTGAACTTTAATTCCTGCTCCAAATTTTTCTTTGGCTTCCTTTGCTGCTTGCTCAGTGTTCAGATTGAATAACATTTGGAATAGGCTACAACCCTGTCTAACTCTCTTTTCATGCAATGCTTCACTTTCAAATCCCTCAGTTCATTTAACTGCCTTCTGGTTTCTGTGCAGGTTTTATTATTTATCCAGTGGTGGATGAACTTCAGTTGTAATTTTACTATCAAGATAATTACTTACAAAATGCCTTGCAAACTGCAATGTTCTCTAATAGTGCAACCAGAGGTCAAACAAATATTCCAGATCCAAGATTTGAACACATGTTGAGAAATGAATATGAAACCGTTGAATTTTCAGAATCTATGGTCACACTGAATGGTGGTAACTGGATGCTGGAAGACCTGCTGGTTGCCATAAATTTTATTAACTAAATGACCCCCACCCTACCCCTTTCACTAAATAATTAAGCTAGTAATGTAATTAAGAACTTGTGTAAATTTTCACTAATAATTATAAAGATTAAGCCTGAACCAGTAAATGGGTTATTCACAATGCAGGCATATGAAATGCTTCCATGAATTTTTACACTGATCTTTTAAACCAAATTTTTGTCATAATGCAGAAAATCTAATACAGCCATTTTTCAAACTGAAATGTCATTTCCAAAATGCTAAAATGTTCATATGCTAGTCTTTATAAGGCCAACTCCACCCCCAAAATCTTCAGTCTGCATGCTGATGTCTCAACATCATTATGTTTAACATACCTGTGTAAAGATCATGTCATCTTATATGTTGTATGTCTACAACTCTCCATGGGATAAGTTCAGTTCATTCCTAAACATAGATCATGCAGTACTTCTAGGTTACAGTCTGGTTGTAACATGTTAATTGCTGAGTAACAACTACAAACATTTCTGTGCATTATAATCAGTCTTCATGTAACTAATCGTATCCAGTAACAGTGTAATTTGAAGACAACTTTAATATTAATACCTAAAAGTGCAATCTGATTGTCTTGCCACTGTGATACTGTTTCATACAATTGTGGAAATGCAGGCATTTGAAGAATCTGTGATGTGAGAACTTGAACTGGCAGTCATGTCACATATAGTGTCGATATATGGGGGAAAAGTCACATTGATCTGAAATTTTTGAGGTGTACATTTGAATATTTCCTGTTACGCCAGTTTTACAGCAAGTCAATGAACTTTCTTTAATGAAAGTTCCGCTATGCTTATGTCCTTCCTTGAGGAGTTAACCCTCCCTCTCAGAGGTGAGACCTGAAATAGAAAAGAAACTGACAGAAGTTAGTTAAAGGCAGTGTCCCAAACAGCTGGCAACAGCTTCCAAAATGACAATACTGTCATGTGGTGGCTTCCTGTGAAAAGTGTTGGAAGCTACAAGGTTATATGTGGGAATAAATACAAATAGTTTTGGCACTGAATAATAAAACATTGTTTTACACCAGTGATAATTTGAGAGTTAACTTTCTTGTCTCTTGATTTACAATGGTGGTTTTAAAGAGCTAGAGGAAATGATAATCTAACAGGAATCTTTTACCCTTTCGTGTCTGCCTGGATGACATTCTTGAATAGTTCTCTCCTTTACCCCTATCTTTCCAATGATTTGTTGACCATTACGGCAGAAAAGAACCTCATCATCACAAAAATAGCAGTTTTTCTTCCTCTGTTTGTGTCTTTGTCTGTTTCCCGCTGCTAGCTTCAATTATGTTATCCTATCTTGTCTCTGATTGTTATCATATATTGTTTCCACTCTTACAAAATGCTTGGTTTAGTTGTACAGAAAAGCAAATAAAAAATAATAAGAGTCTAATATAAAACTGCAAAAATGTAACAAAATACATTATTTCCTTTTATTGTTCATCCAGTGGTGGATAAACTTCAGTTGTAATTTTACTATCAAGATAATTACTTACAAAATGCCTTGCAAACTGCAATGTTCTCTAACAGTGCAACCAGAGGTAGAACAAATATTCCAGATCCAAGATTTGAACACATGTCGAGAAATGAATATGAAACTGTTGAATTTCCAGACTCTATAGTCACACTGAATGGTGGTAACTCGAATGCTGGAAGACCTGCTGGTATGTAACCTATAAAAATTAAAATGAATGATTTGTTCAATGATCAGTGATAGCCACAAGTTTTATGTATACAGTAATAAAAAAGAGGTCAAACATTGTATTTATGGTAACTTCTGTTTGCTCTACATACCAATCAGATTAACAGGTACTTCATCCAGTAATGAAAGCTGATACCCTATAATTCCACATACTATTACTAGAATGGCATTTCTTGATGTTGCAATAAGCCACAAAAATTTGTTCACCACTTTGTGGATTGTTTCCTTATGCTCGTCTTCCTTTGGTCCTACTTTGATGTTTGCTAATAACTGGAAAAAAAGAAAATCACATGAGTAAAGTTTATCACATTATTTCATGAATTGTGAAACTGTAAATTAACAACACAGATTGATTTTTGAACCTAATGAGTAAGGGAAAAAAAAGGCAATAGTAGTTAGTTGTGATAATAAATACAAAGGTGCTAGCCAAACCTGAAGACTACAGGCTATTTTCACGTTAATAAAGGTATTGATAATAATATGTTATCAGATGAGCTGAAATCACAGAGTAAAGCCAGGCAATAACATAAAATTTCAAACATGGGAAACCTCAATTGTAAAGAACATACAGTTTTGTGTATTGCCTGCCAGGCTCTTTCTGAATCCTTACTCAAAGTGCTCCTGTGCTACTATTCATAATTTTCTTTGTAGTCTGATCACCATCTGATAGCACTACATATTTCTTTTTTTCCTTGGGATTATTTATTGTCCTCTGTGATGTAGTAGTTGATGAGTAATTCCATATTTTGATCTTCCACAATCTTGGACCTAAGAGAGTATGTGCAAACCATTTGGGAATATTCATACTGAAACTGGTATCAGCGTCCATGAGGCTTTTGCAGCAACAATAATTTCATCTTCATCTATGCTGTGCATAGTTATTAGGGTTTCTTTCTATTCCATTCACATATTGAGTGTGAGGAGAATGACTGTTTAATCGCCTCTGTGCACACTGTAATAAATCTAATCTCCTCGCAGTACCTATGTGAGAAATGAGTAATGGGTTGTAGTATATTCCTGGAATCATCATTTGAAACTGATTCTTGAAACTTTGCATGCAAGCTTTCTTGGGGTAGTTTACGTCTGTCTTCAAGAGTCTGTCAGTTCATTTTCTTCAGCATCATGCATAAAACAAACCCATGTCCATTTGTGCTGCTCTTCTCTGTATACATTCAATATCCTCTGTTAGTCCTATTTGGTGTAGGTCTCACACACTTGAGCAGTATTCCAGAATGGATTGCACAAATAATTTTCAAGCAATTTGTAGACTGATTGCATTTTCCCACAATTCTACCAATAAACCAAAGTCTACCACCCACTTTACTCATGACTGAGTCTATGTGATCATTCCATTTCATATCCCTACAAAGTGTTACACAAATGTATTTGTAGGAGTTGGCCAATTCCAGCTATGACTCATTGATATTATAGTCAAAGGATATTACATTTTCTCATTTTGCAAGGTGGACAATTTTACATTCCTGAATATTTAAAGCAAGTTGCCAATCTTTGCACCACTTTGAAATCTTATCAAGATCTTACTGAAATTTTTATGCAGCTTCTTTCAGACAGTATTTCACTATGCATGAACACATTATCTATAAAAAGTCTGACTACCATTAACATTATCTGCAAGGTCATTAATATACAACATGAGCAGCGATGGTCCGAACACTCTTCCCTGGGGCACACCCATAGTTACTTCTATATCTGACAATTACTCTGCATCCTACCTACCAAAATATCCCCAGTCCAGTCACAAATTTCACTTGATATCCCAGATGATCAAATGTTTGACAACAGCACAGTGGAAACTGAGTTATAATGGTACAGCATCTATCAGACTGCCTTTATCTTGCTTTCAGTATGTCATGTGAGAAATATGTGAATTGAGTTTAGTGTGGTCAACCTTTTTGGAATCCATCCTGGTTGGCATGGAGGTCATTCTGTTCAAGATACCTCATTATGTTTGATCTCAAAATATATTCTAAGAATTTACAATAAGTTGATACCAAGGTTATTGGATGACAGTTGTCTCGATCAGTTCTTCTACCATCCTTGTTAATGGGTGTGACCTTCACCTTCTTTCAAGTACTGAGCATGGTTTTTGTTGGAGGGATCTATGATAGATTATAGTTGTAAGATGGGATAAATCAGCACAAATTCAGTATAGAATCTGATAGGGACTCCCATCAGCCCCTGTAGCTTCGTACAATTTTAACAATTTCAGCTGTTTCTCAACACTACTGATGTGAACACTTATTTCATTCATCTTTTCAGTGGTATGTTTTGCAGCACAAAATTAAACTACATTAAATTCCCTACAAGAATGGTCACATTCATTTTTTCTTTGGGAGTAATAGTAGGGGATGGAAAAATCATAGGTTATCAAAAATAGTGTTTTAATGGTACACAGTTAATGCTTATTGATAAATGAAGTGGGTGGAGAAAAAATGTTAAGTGTGTGTACTGCAGATAAGTGCAGGAGAACAATGTTAAGTAATAAATTGTGCTCTAGGGTTGTAACAGGGTGGAAAAGGGGAGGGGGGGAGATGAGGTAAGAAGCATGAGAGAAGGTAGGTCAACAGATTGTGTCATTCACTTCCCTCCTTTATAGGTCTGCAAGTTGAAGAGTGAGAAGGCAATTTCCCATTCTCCCTACGTCATGGAGTTGTACTGAGTATTCAGCAGAGTGGCCTTAAGAATCACTGGCAACACAGTGTATAGATGTGCCTGGGAGTGTTTATTTTCCACAAAATGCATTAACACTACATGGAATAAAAGTATGAATTATTCGTAACACTGATGCAAGATACACTTATGAGGAGAATCAACACAAATCTCTGCCTCTGTTCTGCAGTTCTAGAGGGGAAATTGAATCTAAACCATTGTGTATGGCAGCTGTACAATTCTTCTGGGATATGCAATTTCCTCCACCATGAGTGCTGCTTGGTTTTCAGCTTGCAGTCAGACTATATCTCTCCAGCATTTCCTGTCTACTTCTCTTAAAAGAGTGGGAAAAATAAGTTAACTGAGCTCCTGTTTGTATAATGGAGTAATTTTCAGTTTAATGAGTATTCATTTGCAGTTGTTTAGTAAGCTGTTATATCAAAAAGTTCAACGGCTGGAGCTATCAACTGTCTAATACACTGATGAGCCTATCACAAGAATAACATGTTGTAAATACATATTTGACAATGGTGATTTCATTCTCTCCACTATCAATGGCTGGAACATTTCTCACAGCATGAGTGATATCAAATGCATTATCCCTGCCCTACTCTCTTAACATCTGAAGAGGTCCGGAGTTTAAATAGTATCCCATTGCAACAGAAGTAGGTTACCTAGGAGTTATAGAACTTCAGATATTTCAGTGTAAGTCAAGCAATTCATTATAGCATAGGCCTATTACTGTTCTAGACTTTAACATGATCAGTCCGGTTCCATCAGATGTATTGACACCTACATGTAAGTTATACTGTAATACTGTAAATGGGTGGTAAGTGGTTCCATTCAGAGCAGCCCACTATACAAGTACCAGTATTTCCTGAATGAGAGAGATTTATACAGTCTACCAGTAACACAATTAATGGTAAGAGAAGTACAGTACCTTTGGGGCCACTCATTAATTCACTACCAGGTGACTACTAATGGTTACATAGCTCTACCCTTTGCTATGCACTCCATGGTGGTTTGTGGAATACAGCTGTAAATGTAGATGCCAACAGTAAGTAGGTCACTGACAGAACTGCACTTACAAATTAAGAACTTCTCAGTAATTGTTTGTAGGAATATATTTTACAGAAAAGCTCACTAAACGACTGCAAAGAAGTTCTGAAAATAACTCCACTGTACAAACACGTGCTCAGTGAAGTTATTTTGCCTAATTCCCGATCAGAACTGGACAGGAAAATCTGAGAAGGTATAGTGATGGGGGAAGTCACCTTGGTCCAGAAGAATGCTACAACTGCCGTACAAGATGACTAAGATACTATATCCCCTCTATTAGTGTAGAACAGCATGCACAGATGTACATAGAATCTGTCCGTAAGCTTTTCTTGCGTTAGTGTTATTAGCAACTCAATTTAGTGTTAACATACTCTTGGGGGAAATAAACAGCACCCCAGGGATGGCAGCACACTGTTTCACCAGTGACTCATAAGGGAAGGGTCGGTATAACTTCTTGAAACACCTCGTAGTTGCTTTTTGTGGTGTAGGCCTAGTGCGGTAGAGAGAATGGGGAAACGCCTGTTCGCTCCGCGGTCTGTAGCCCTACTAAGGTGGGGAGTGCATGACCTGCCCTAATTCACGCTTCTTACCTCAAATTTCCTCCCCCCTTTCCACCCCTTTACACACCCTGAACATAACTTATTTCTTAATACTATTCTCCGGCACTTAGATGTGGTACACGCACTTAATATTCGTTCTCAATAACTTCCTTTAACAATAAAGATTAATTATATACCATTAGAACCTTATTTTTAATCACGGGCGATTTTTCCATCCCCTGAAACTAGGAAACTATTACCCTTAGAGATAAAATGAATATGTCCTTTTATGTAGGAAATTTATTATAGTTTAATTTTGTGCTAGAAAACGTTTTCGCTAGAAGCCGGCGTTTTCGAGATATTCATGAAAAACTTACAATGTGACTTTTAACTCCTCTCCATCACCAAGTTCACACCCCACAGGTGGGAATTTTTATTTTTTATGTTGTTCATGATACTTCCCCCTACCACCGTACAAAAATCTGTGACTGCATGATAATTTTTCACTATTCGACCTTTGGTGGCCTCCGTTGACTGGGCTACAGCCTGTATCTGCGTCTTATCCTTAAAGCGCGTCTCACACGGAGCAAGGTTCGCCGCAAGTTTGCAGGACAGCAAGGATAGGGTTAATTTTAAACTCTGGCTTAACACCGAACAGAAAAAATTGTTTGGTCCCTTTATAACAGTTGGTCCTTGAGGACTGAACAAATTATGTCCAAGAACATACTCAAATCTTTTACTACAATTTTTATCACGAAGTGGTATTTTTCATTAGGTTTAATACTTGGTGGATGCAACGAAAATAATGAATGACATGAAAAAAGAAATCGATTCTAGTCAACATTTTACCTATTGCTGCTGCGAAAAATTTTCGTTCATTATATCATACCATTATTTTCTAAATAATTTCCACTTACACTAGTAACGATTTTGTGGCTTCTTGAGCTAATTATTTGTATAAAGATTTCCTTTAAATTGCTCTCTATCTGGGTTTAAAGACATTATGTGTTACAATCAGATACCGGTACAGACAACGTGAATTTTCCATTAAATTATTATGCCAGAGAAATGGTAAAACGTTATATATGCGGACTAAATACTAAAAAATTACTTAAAACTAATTACTACATTAGGATGGCTCCTCTGTCACCCGTAGTGATTCATATGGGTGAAGCAGTCGTTCCAACATGCACCAAAGCAAATCTAAATGCCAAAAAGCCTGTGCAGCACACCTATATTTTTAATTCATATTTAACACAAAAGTACCTAAATAACGGGAAATATTATTTAGCCTAGATGCTATCTCGTGTTTTACCGTTATCTAGTGTAGTTGGGTGGTTTGGAATATAAAGGAACAAAACTACAGGGTCCATCAGTACCGCAGTGCAGTACTGTTGTATTTTAGATATAATTCTGTGCGTAATATTACATTCTGTGTAGGCCCTATTGCATTCATATTTACGAGTCCTTTTTGTCATCCTGGTTAAAATAAGCAGAATTTATTAGTAAATTAGTAACCATGCTTAATAAAGGGGCGTAGAGTGACATGCCTTAAGACGTAAGTCCTTCCCCACCGTGCCACATACAGGATAGGAAGGGTTATTGTAAACAGTTTTCACAACAGCAGATGATGTTCTCGCCAACATGCGAATAACATCAGTTTCAGTGAACAAAGATGGAAAGGAATAGCGATGAGTCGAGTCGTAGGTATATGATAACTCGCTTCTGAATCTGCTCTCGCTGCGAATATGCGTTTTAAGACTAAAGGCAGTGTTTAGCATCCTTGTATGAAATTGGATAACTAGTTGACTGAGCTATTTAGGCGGTACCAGTCACGTTTATAAATTAAAAACTCACCCTCATCAGGAGCAGCACAACGATACAAACAAAGCCCATTATAGCGTCATACATCTTAGTGTTCCACATGTTCTGAAACAGGCTCTGCCACATCTCCACGAACGTGTTGCCTTGTGCCGAGATGCCCAGGACGTCTTTCACTTGTGACGTCACAATGATGAGCGCAGCCGCTGACGTGAAACCCGACGACACAGGGCCCGAAATGAAGTCGATAAGAAACCCTGAAAAATCAATAATGGTCATTCATAACGTGAGCAACAATGTCTGGCTTACTTTCTACATCTACATCTATACTCTTGCAAAATAATTGTAGAGGTCAGTGGGTACGTCTCATTGTATCAGTTATTAGGGCTATTTCCCTTGCATTCGTGTATGGGGCGTGGAAAGAATGATTCCTTAATTGCTTCTGTACGTGTTGTAATTAGTCTTATCTTGTCTTGGGTTCTCTATGGGGTTGTGGTATAGATTTGTCACCTAAAGTTAATTCTGGAAACTTCGTAAGTAGGCTTTCTTACAATAGTTTACTTCTATACTGAAGAGAGTGCCAGTTCAGTTTCTTCAGCATTTCCGTGACAGTTTCTCATGGGCCAAACAAGCCTGTGACAATTCATGCTGCCCTTGTCTGTATACGTTCAATATTCCCTGCTAGTCCTATTTGGTGCATGTCAATACACTTGAGCAATACTCGAGGATGGATCGCAAGAGTATTTTTATGCAGTCTTCTTTCTAGACTGATTGCATTTCCGTAGTATTCTGCCAATGAATCGCAGTCTGCCACCTCCTTTACCTATGACTGAGCCTATACGATCGTTCCATTTCATATCCCTACGAATATACTACTCCCAGGGAATTGTAAGAGTTGGCTGGTTCCAACTGTTACTCATTGATGCTATGGTCAAATAATACTACGTTCTTACTTTTTGCGAAGTGCACAGTTTTCCATTTATGAACGTAGAAATCAAATTGACAATCTTTGCGCTATGTGGTAACTAATCAGGATTTGAGTGAATACTTGTGCAGTTTCTTTCAGACAGAACTTATTTATAAATACCTGCATCATGTGCGAAAAGTCTGGAGTTACTCTTCGTATTGTCCGCAATGTCATTAATTTGACATCTGGTCAGGTGCCTTCGCTGTGAATAACATTACTGATTTCAAAGCCATTTTCCAGTTAATGACTATGCTTGCAGTACTTATCACCCCATAAATAAAAGTAAGCATAAAAGTGTTAAAGTCAACCGTGACACCCAAGTCCCAGCGTTCAACAATCGGAAATTGGTTTCTTGCAACTGTCCGCAGATGAGAACAATGGGCGCGACGCGAATGTGACAGCGTATGGGGTAACGTGGTCTAGACAGGGCAGTATGCGCTGTTCTAAAAGACACTTTCATGAATACGACTACGTAGAACTTGTAACTGCGGCTGACTTGAAGAGATCTATGCGACGTAAATACGTTAAATCGGTTAGTATCGTCAGTGGACTGATGCGACCGAAATAATGTCGGCGAAATTCCCATTTGTGTGTTTGCTATCAGTAACTGATAAAGCAACAATTTATCAAAACTTGTATTGCGTATGCAATTACTGATATTTGTTTTTTGTTACGATACACGTTTCGTTTTATTCAGTTGAAACATGATCAGTGGTAGGATTTTCTCGTTCGGTTCTTGCATTTAATGTGGAAGTGATGTCTGCATTCATTATTCAGCAGAATTATTTCTTTAGCAGTGGAGCTGTAAATAGTAAGATTGAACGAAACTCTGAGGTCGTATCGGGCAAACAATGATACACAAGTCTACTAACAAAATATTGTTTTCTAGACGGCCAGTAACACTGACCACAGGCAACTGTTGAGAGGAAGGAAGCGATGGCAAGGACTGTTTTCCCGCTTCCTGTCTCAAACCTCGCACGCATTCTTTTTATCTGCGTATTGTTATACCTTACTTGAAATTTAGGTTGCTGTGATGCCTCCTTCAGTGTCGAAATAAATGAATTGAAATATAAAAAAGAAACTTAAAAATTATTTTCAGTCAATTTCGTTGTTTTGATACGTGACACGTTTCCAGGTTACCTGCAGCATTTTGGCACTAAACAAGACTGTCGAATAGTCGGAATATATTTAACTGCTACAATTTCTTCAAACTGCGTTAAAAAACATGCGAAGATTCTAGTTTGAAAGATGGTCAGTTCGCTCTGCTTATACTGTATAGCCACGATTACTATAGTGGATAGTATGGGTACTATGTGAAATGTGTGACTGAATTGAAGACTTTTTGGTCGGGAGAACACAGCCGGTTATCTTGGATGGAGAGTCATCGTCATGTGTAGAGGTAACTTTGGGTGTTCTCCAGGGAAGTGTGTTGGGACCCTTGCTGTTCATGTTGTGTATTAATAACCTTGCAGATAATATTAATAGTAACATCAGGCTTCTTGCAGATGATGCAGTTATCTTTACTGTCTAAAAGAAGCTTCTTAAATATTCAGTCAGATCTTGATAAGATTTCAAGGTAGTGCAAAGATTGGCAACTTGCTTTAAATTTTCAGAAATATAAAATCGGGCACTTCTTAAACGAAAAAAACACAGTATCCTAAGACTGTAATATCAATGAGTCATCGTTGGAATTGGCCAACTCATAAAATTTCTTGTGTGTAGCACTTTGTAGGGATATGAAATGGAATGATCACATAGGCTCAATCGTGGGTAAAAAAAGTGGCAGACTTCCGTTTATTGGTAGAATAGTAGGGAAGAGTCATCAGTCAACAAAGGAGATTGCTTACAAATCACCCGTGCAACCCATCGTAAAATATTGTTCAAGTGTTTGGAACCCGTACCAAACAGGAGTAACAGGGGATATTGAACGTGTACGGAGAAGGGCAGCACGAACGGCCAGAGGTTTGTTTAATCCGTGGGAGAGTGTCATAGAGGTACTGAAGGAACTGAACTGGACGGCTTTTGAAGACGGACATAAACTTTCCCGAGAAAATCTATAAACAAAGTTTCAAGAACTAGCTTTAAATTGTGACTCTAAGAATATACGACAATCCCATGGTATCGCTCACATAGGGATCGTAAGGATAAATTTAGAATAATGACTGCACACGCAGGCGCCTTCAAACAATTTTTCTTCCAGCGTTCCATGCGTGAATGGAACAGCAAGAAACCTAAATGACTGGCAGAATGGGACATGCCCTCTGTCATGCACCTCTCAGGGGTTTGCACGGTATAGACGTAGATTCCATTGTAGTATGCATAGTTTAGACTAAATTACACTATCATACACTTAGGTTATATTGGAATATATATGAAACAAAAAATCAGTTTCAGATAAACAGCTGTCGGTAAAGTCACTACTTCTACTGATCACTGGTCAGGGATAATCCAGTTGCACTTACAAGGGTAGAGAAAATTACTCGACATCCCTCAAAATTAACTGTCGCGTGGCCCAAGGTTCTGTTTCGTTTCCTCGGCTTTTATTAGGCTTCATAAATGATTTAAATCACAAGTATTCGTGCTAGATTATAAGTCTTCACAAATGGTTTACCAAGGACAGAGGCAGTGCTTTTAGCAGATCGAGTGAAGTAGGTATGGAATATAAACTCACAGCAACAAAGGATGAGGCCAGGAAATGTTTATGCATAAATGTTTGGTTGCAAACGAAAGGAGGACCATATGCATGAATTTCAAGCTCATAAGAAACCAAATCAGAGATAACATAAACCAAAGTTAGGGACATGATTTACTAAACAATCTTCTTGAACACATTTGTTAGTATATTGTTGGATGATAATCTAAGATTGTAGAAATATATAGAGTTACTGAAAACGTTGTATTATACGTTAAGAAATCTCAGAGACTGCTGCAATACTGACAAAGTACTGTGTGCGTGTTTACAGTGTGAGTGGATCAAATATGTGTTTCTTTAAACTGCTAGTACCCGGCGGGTACCTTTCAGTCGAAATTTTAGTGTTCAACGTCGAGGTGCAGTCCCAGATCGAAACACCCTAATATGATAGGTTGAGGTGTTTATAGATACTGAATCTTTGATGATAAAAAAGACTTCGTGATTTTCCCCATTCAGTCCGAACTCCGGAAAATATAGACAGTGTGAGAAGGGCACTTCTTGCTAGTCCGAAACAATCCGCAATGTGACAGCGTTTAGCGCTGGATATTTCACGTCATTCGCTTCATCACATCAGATTTCACCAATACAAAATTATGCTCGTTTATCAGCTAAATGAGAGGGATTTAGTGCAACCCAAAGAATTTTGTGGCGTAACAGATGCCATTCTTACAGAAGAAGCAGACGTCCTACAGTAGGCTCATTTACATGTGGACGGCAATGTTAATGTACAGTACTGTTGGCACTAGCCTTCAGAGAACCCATGTGAACAACACCAAAACTTCTTTACATTTCAAAAGTAAGAGAGAGATTGTTGGTTTTGGTTTTCTTGAAGAGGGAGGGACCACAATTACTGTAACATCAGCACTCTACATCGAAACGTTAAACAACTTCCTGCAACCGAAAATGTTAAGGCATTGGGTCAACATGAGGGAAATGTGGTTTCAACAGGATGGTACCACAGCTCACATCCCGAGACCATCCATGGAAGTGGTACGATAAATGTTTCCTGGAGATGTCACTTCACCATTCGGCGATTACATTTTATGGCGTTGACTGAAGTCAGTGGTGCGTGTGAAGCCCCAGACAAGCTGTAACCTTAAAATTTCCATTCGTCAAGAAACTGAAACTGTGTCGAATGAATGTAGGAGAAAGCTGTGCAAAGTCTTAAGGAGAGGCATCAAATTGCCATCTGACAAGAAGGACGCCATCTTAATGGCATTATTTTCTGAACCTGATTAATGTATGCAGATTTCAAAAATTCTGTAAAAATATTTAACGTAAAACTTGTTTTTTATAAATAAAACAGTGGAAGTCATACCGTAGTTTAAAATATTCGTTTACTCTGTTCCGCCCTGTATACAGAACAATACACTGAGTACGGAATTAATACAGATATTGCAAAAAAAAATTTCACCCTTCAAAAGAGAACTATTGAAATATTTGTAAACGCTCTCCTCAGGGTGTGGTGTAGGGAAATATTTAAGGAATTTGAAAACATGGATCTTCCTGGGTTATATAAATACACTTGGAAGCAGTTCGCGTTATTCACTACAGTACCAGACGCCAACTTCCTGTTACCAACTACCTTCTGAAAATCACAGACGCCATGTTCTTGTGAAGCCTCTCATGAGTGTGGATGGTCGGCATTCAGTCGTCAAGATCCCTTAGCGTAAAATGCTTTGCTCCGTTGGGAGGAGGCTAAAAATGCCAGTGTCGCTAGTTTACCGGGAAAAAATTGTTCAGTCCACGCCTTGGTCTGGTTGACTAATTGTAAGATGTACTTTTAAACAAAGCGGGAAAAACTGTCTCCGTTTTGATTATGTCACAAGTCAGCTTTGGAAGCGGCAATTCAATGGACAATCCCACACTTCTGCAGCAAGAACCAAGAAAGCTATACTGATTTTTTCGACCTGACAAGTAATCATAATTAGACAGACATTCGTACATCAGAGAACTAACTGTGATTATGCTATGGGTAAAGGGTAACATGCCAACGGCCTTGGCGCTGTGGCAACACCGGTTCCCGTGAGATCACCGAAGTTAAGTGCTGCCGGGCTGGGCATATGATGTTATGTATACAAATTTGATGATGCTGGTACTGACTTTGCATTTAACATTTGTCGATGCAACTATGGGTGCAGTAGATTAGGACTTTGTTTTTATACAACAGGTATGCCTCTTCATACTTAAAGCGCACAAATACACAATTTGTCAGCAGTACTTCTCAATATGGTCTATTTATTGTTTTTAAGCTGCAGAAAATCTGCGAGTATATTTATGTTTTTTCCCATTTTTTTGCTGCAGATCTGATGATGGTCATTATAGACCGAAACCGGTAATCTGTTAACAAAAAAGTTCGTGACCATAGACATAAATTAAAGGAAACTTATTGTATGTTAGGGTGACTGTTTTATCCGCGGCAATGTCACAGCTTGTTTAACTTGAGCTGTCTTATATAATTATCTGTTGTGCAATTTTCGATCACTGATTCACTTGATCTACCTGTTCACGGCGAAGGTCACTGGGTTCAGGTCTTAATAGTATTACAGCGGTATACTTAGATCTCAACTATAATCTCACTTAATCAAAATATCCACGGCAGTACACCCGTGGATATTTTGATTATCAAATACGCCGGGAGAAAGTCAAGAATCACATAACCTCACTTAATGTACCGAAAAAAAAATAAATAAATAAATAAATAAATAATAATCACGTAACTTGATTTTTCTGAGATGGTAATTAAAGATTTATGACTACACCACATTAGTCTGACAACCGAGAGTCTTTCTTCTCGTATGAATTGAATAGCGGTGTTGTCAGGGATGGTTGAATCTGGTGCAGCTTGTACCCTCCACCATACATAGTATAAAGGCTTGTCGAGTTCATATACAGATCTTCAAAAGGAGATGAAATGAAAACGCACGGGTTGCAGTCGAGCCCAGCGTACCAGCGATCGCCCGCTGCGCTGCTTACCGAGTCCCAGAATGCCCATGACAACTTGGACGACTCCGGTGAGGAAGCCGAGCAGGATGGCGTGCTCGGGGCCCATGCCACGCACCGACTGGAACGTCAGCAGCGAGATGATGGCCGTGGGGCCCATCGGCACGTCCTTGCAGCTGCCCAGCAGCACGTACAGGAAACAGCCCATGAACGACCCGTACAGCCCGTACTGCAACAGTCGAGCGGTGCCAGATATGTAAACAAAGCAAAGCGTCCGGCTGCGCAGGACTGGCGCTGCCGCGGGAGTCTCAGCACAAAACTGCATCAACGGAGAAGACGCACCGTATATGACGTTGTCGTCTCTTCGGGAATGTAATAGGGCCTCTAAAGGAAGTTAATAATTTCTAGTGATTGATATTACCAGTTTAGAAAGGAAACACTAATAATCGGGTAAATTTACATTTTCCCAACAATAAAATGAGGTGATGGAAGAGAAAATACCGACGTCAGCAGCATGAGGGCCTTTAAATACACTGAGGTGACATAAGTCATGGGATACCTCTTAGGCCGGTCGGAGTGGCCGACAAAAAAATAAAAAGGTGTTCTAGGCTCTACAGTCTGGAACCGCGCGACCGGTACGGCCGCAGGTTCGAATCCTGCCTCGGGCATGGATGTGTGTGATGTCCTTAGGTTAGTTAGGTTTAAGTAGTTCTAAGTGCTAGGGGACTGACGACCTCAGATGTTAAGCCCCCTAGTGCTTAAGAGCCATTTGAACCATTTGATACCTCCTAATATCGCGTTAGACTTCCTTTTGCTCGGCATTGTTTACCAACTCGACGCGGCATGGACGCAACGAGTCGTTGGAAGTCCCTTGCAGAAATATTGAGCCATGCTGCCTCTATAGCCGTATATAATTGCGAAAGAGTTGCCGGTGCAAGATTTTATGCACGAACTGACCTCTCGGTTATGTCGCCTAAATGTTCGGCGGGATTCATGTCAGACGATCTGGATGACCAAATCGTTCGATTCAATTGTCCAGAATGTTCTTCAAGCCAATTGCAAATAACTGGGGCCCAGTGACATGGCGCATTGTCATCCATAAAAATTTCATAGTAGTTTGGGGATATGAAGTCCATGAATGGCTGAAAATTGTCTCGAAGTAGCCGAACATAGCCATTTCCAGTGAATGGATCGATACAACCACAGCCCACACCATCATGGAGCCACCACCAGCTTGCACAGTGCCTTGTTGACAAATGGGACCCATGGCCTCGTAGGGTCTGGGCCACACTCGAATCCTACCATCAGCTCTTACCAACTGAAATCAGGACTCATCTGACCAGCCCGCTGTTTTCCCAGTCGTCCAGGTCCCAACCGATATGGTTACGAGCCCAGGAGAAGCGCTGTAGGCGACATCGTGCTGTTAGCAAAGGCTCTAGGGTCGGTCGTCTGCTGCCATAGCCCACTGACGCCCAATTTCGCAGCACTGTCCTGACGGATTCGTTCGTCGTACGTCCCAATTGATTTCTGTGGTTGACCGTCTGGTAGCACTGACAACTCCACGCAAACGCCTCTGCTCTCGGTCGTTAAATGAAGGCCATCGAACATTGCGTTGTCCGTGGGGCTAGATAATGCACGAAATTTGATATTCTCGACACACTCTTGAAGTTGTAAATCTCGGAATACTGACTTCTCTAACTATTTTCCGAAAGTGGAATGTCCCATGCGTCTAGCTCCAACTACCATTTCGTGTTCAGGGTCTGTTAATTCCCGCAGTGCGACCAAAATCAAGTAGGAAACCTGTGCATACAAATCACCTGAGTACAAATAAGAGCTCCGCTAATGCATTGCCCTTTTATACCTTGTGTACGTTATAGTACCATCATCTGTATATGTGCATATCGTTACCCCGTAACTTTTGTCACGTGAGTGTAAATCAATGGCGATGAGTGAACGCCGGCTGGAGTGACTGAACGGTTATAGGCGCTACAGTCTGGAACCGCGCGACCAGTACGGTAGCACGTTCGAATCCTGCCTCTGCCATTGATGTGTGTGATGTCCTTAGGTTGGTTAGGTTTAAGTAGTTCTAAGTTCTAGGGGACTGATGACCTCAGAAGTTAAGTCCCATAGTGCTCAGAGCCATTTGAACCATTTGATGAGTGATCACCTGTGACGGACCGGAACTCGAAACGAGTTTTCCCACTGTGTGCACCTTGACAAGTTCGGCTAACCAAGCGTGCTTCACATCGTACCCATATTCCCAATCGTCTTGCGGGAACAATGTGAGGTGCTGCGAACAATGAGGAAAACGCTATGGCAGTAGTGCGCGACAAGTTGGGAATTTGGATCGGACGTGAAGAGTGCTCGGGTAGCCGAAGCCAAACACTCGCGTAAAGCGGGAAATCCGGCTTCGAATCCGTGTCGGGCAAATGTTTTCACTAGTCGCCATTAAATTATTTAAAGTCCTCGTGCGGTTGAAGTTCGTATTTCTCTTTCATCATGTATTTACACAGCCCCGAAATCATGGCAATGTGGTTTCTGCTTTTTCGGCCGTGTCCGAAAGAAGACTTAACGCATGTAATAGTAATAAACTGAGGTTATTTTTTTCAAATCCCGATCCACATGTCGCAACTAAACAAGATGTTTTCGTAATCATGACAAAAACTTTCGGGAGTGACACAGAAAAACAAACGTATCAATTTGAGGTAAGGACACCTGATGCAGAAACCAATAAGCCCCAAATTATCAAGCTAGGTCTGTTTCATATAACTTTATCAATGAAATACGATTAGTTCTTTGTATGATGTAACAAATTTATTTTATACATTACTGCTATCCTTGTAGGGTGGATAAAAGCGACCACTATGTGTGAGGTTTGACCAACCGAGGTGGCGAATGGTTAGCACACTGGACTCGTATTCGGGAGGGCGACGGTTCAAACCTGCGTTCGGTGATCCTGATTAAGGTTTTCCATGATTTCTCTAAAGTCACTTCAGGCAGATGCTGGGAGGTTCCTTTGAAAGGGCACGGCCGACTTCCTTCCGCATCCTTCCCTAATCCAATGGGACCGATGACCTCGCTGTTTGGTCCCGTCCCGCAAATCAACGAATCAACCATGTAGCCATGAGGTCTGGAGATAGAAAACTCCCTGTGAGTAGACTGATATAATCTGTCTTGATACAACTGTAACGCTGCAGTCTGTATATAAACGTTGAGGTTAACAGTCGATGTTATTGTACACAGTTGTGGAGTAAGCAGGATCGATTTGGTTGTTGGGTAAAACGAACGGTGACCGTAGGGAAGTTGGCGGGTATGCGCGCAACAGACTTTCAACACACACCTTGTTTCCGGAACTCTTCCTTTGGTTATGGAAGGCAGGACAAGGAGTACCACATTACAGCGATTGAAGAAGAAACAATATTTGCTCGCATAGATGAAGAGCCTTCCAAAACCCCATCGGCTGCACGTAAAACGGCCGTCGCCCACAGTGTCAAGAGATTTTATCGCATAATCTAGACACATGTACATATTTTACAACGTGTTGTTTTAAGAAAGTTGTCAGATTAGGATCTACAGTTCGAATCTATATTAAAGATTTTCTGTTCTATTCTATTCGCGTATTTAGGGAGGGGAGAGTACCTCTTCGTATGCAGCTGTTATCTTCGTAATGTTTCATACCTTATTCTCTTTATTCCTAGGCGAGAAGCACTAAGGTACAAGGGGAACTATTGCACAGACCTCCTCAAATACCGATACACAAAATTTATTCAAAACATTTTCGCGTTGGTACTATTCCAAAGATTGTTATTTAAGATCCCTGTGCGTCTTCCCTGCTACTGATTTTACTAGTTCATCCATTACTGATAGCTTCTTCGTGTTATTCCTTAATATTTAAGCGATATGTAAGGCCTCAGTTTACTAATAATTTATTAAAGATTAAATCCATGACTGCGGCTGCAAAATCTTGTCTTGTTTCGACTTTTGAGCCATTGGGGAGTGGTAGCGGCATAAAGAGTCGCATCAGAAACATTTCTGCACTGACATCACTTTCATTTTGATGTACATATGCGTCAAGATAAAGTCCACCGATGTGCTAAAGCTCCTCTTGATTCCACTTGATTCAAAGTATGAGTTAAAATGAAAATATTGCCAGTGAGAAAATATTGTGTATCTGTATGATAGTACCACTAGATTTTTAAAGTTGAGGAAAGCTTACAGTCACGTAAGAACGATGCTTTTAACCTTCAAAACATTCTTAGTGGCTGTGAATCGCACACAAAAAAGATTATCAGTAATTTTGAAATCGGATACTATCGGAATCTTTCTCTTCGTTATGGGCAGTATCTTCCAATAATCTACGCTTAAAGAGAGCTTTCACTGCTTATACCTAGAGGAAATTTTACCCAAGCGCCTCTACATTTCCTTACGATCGTGCGTCGACGACACTTTATTGTTGACGACAATGTCATCAGCGAACAGTCTTATAGTGCTGCAGATACACTGTGATTTTATACGCAGTATGTTAGGGGTATAATTGCAGATATTGTGATCGTCTGTACCTTTATATGTTCCTCTTTCAGCGTGTTAGTCGTTTTTCCTCTGCGTCTGACCGTCTTCCCACAAACATGTCACACAATTTACGACCTGATGTTCTGTGTACAGTCTTAACTGCACCACTAAGTGTACTACATCTGTCAATATAGACTAAGCGTTTTGCGTCCTTGGGCCACACTTTAACATCTGTCATGCTGCCTAGGGGAAAGTAAGCATTAATGATATACCTGCAGGTACTAACCACCTTAAAAACATACTTCTCTCAATAGATATAAATCATCAAATGGAGAAAATATTGTTCAGTTCAACATCCTCAGTCACCATTAAAAATATCTGCACTTACACCCCCTACACTGAAAACATTCAAAAATGGTTCAAATGGCTCTGAGCACTTTTGCACTTAACATCCATGGTCATCAGTCCCCTAGAACTTAGAACTACTTAAACCTAACTAACCTAAGGACAGCACACAACACCCAGTCATGACGAGGCAGAGGAAATCCCTGACCCACCGGGAATCGAACCCGGGAACCCGGGCGTGGGAAGCGAGAATGCTACCGCACGACCACGAGCTGCGGACTCTGAAAACATTAAATGTCCTATTACTCCGTCACGTGGCACACGCGATACTATTTCAATTTCTGTTGAACATTCGCTATTCAGTACAGAGTAGTGGATGCTACTGGCATATAAGCATCCGAGCGCATCAAATATGAAGGGCTCATTTCAATAGTGGTACAAGTCAATTTTTGTTCATTCTGAGTTACAGAGTCCTAAAGTTAAATTAGGGCTGAAAAATCTGCAGTTGAGATACTAGAAATATTCCAGTATGTATACTTGAATATTTGTGATATCTCAACTGCAGATTTTTCAGCGCTCATTTAACTTTAGGACTCTGTAACTCAGAATGAACAAAAATGGGCTTGTACCACTATTGAAATAAGCCCTTCAAATATGTGCTAATACTCCATATTTTGATAGCAGTACCTCGGTTACTTCAAAAATTCGTACAATATTGAACGTCTTTCGAAAATCTGGAGGGACGGAACGCACTAGACCTGTTCATCTGCGCATATTGCTTGCAAGAAATGGCGCACTGCTGAAGCCAGTAACTGTGTCGCACGAGTGGTTTGTCCTGAAACCGATTTTACTGTGTATTGTGAACTATGGATTCCATATTTCTAGATTTCCGAAAAGCACTGCAGGCTGTTAGCGAAGGTACGAGCACGTGGAATAGGTATCCAGATATGTGAATGGCTCGAAGACTCCTTTAGTGATAGAGCCCAGTACGTTGTCTTCGATGGAGATTGGTTATCACAGACAAGGGTATCGAGAGAATTGCGTCAGGGAAGTGTGATAGGACCGCTGTTCTTTTCTACATACGTAAATGATCTGGTGGACAGTGTGGGCAGCGATATGTATTTGTTTACTGATGACGCTGTGGTGTACGGGAAGGTGTCGTCGTTGAGTGGTTCTAGGAGGATACAAGATAACGCAGACAGGATTTCTAGTTGGTGTGGTGATCGGCCGCTAGCTCTAAATGTAGAAAAACGTGAGTTAATACAGATGAGTAGGCAAAACAATCACTTAATGTTCGAATACATCATTAGTAGAGTTCTTGCCACAGTCACGTTATTTAAATACTGTATGTAACGTTGCAGAGCGATGTGAAATGAAACGAGCATGTGAATATTGCGATAAGGAAGGCGAATGGTCGACTTCGCTTTACTGGGAGAATTTTGAGAAAGTATGAGACCGCATATAGGATGCTAGTGCGATCTATTCTCGAGTACTGCTCAGTTGTTTGCGATTTGCACTAGATCGGATTAAATGAAGACATTGAAGCAATTCAGAGGCGGGCTGCTATGTTTGTTACGGGTAGGTTCGAAGAACACGGAAGTATTAAGGAAATGGAAATGAAATGATCATATGGCATTGTTGGCCGGGAGGCCTAATTCGGGGAGTTTGGTTGCCGTATTGCAAGTCCTTTTTAGCTGACGCCACTTCGGCGACTTGCGAGTCAATGATGAAAGACACACAACACCCAGTCCCCCGCCGGGAATCGAACCCAGGCCCCTTGCGTGGTAGGCGGTGTAAGTAGGCAAGTAAGCTGTTTAGGTTTTTTTATTGGTAACGCCGCCGCCACGTAGCGCTCTGTATGAAAATCACTGGCTGTTCCGTGTGCAGTCTGTGGCTGGTTTGCATTGATGTCTGCCATTGTATTGTTGGGCAGCGGCAGCTGGATGCTAACAGCGCATAGCGTTGCGCAGTTGGAGGTGAGCCGCCAGCAGTGGTGGATGTGGGGAGAGAGATGGCGGAGTTTTGAAATTTGTAAGACTGGATGTCATGAACTGCTATATATATGATGACTATTAAGGTAAATACATTGTTTGTTCTCTATCAAAATCTTTCATTTGCTAACTATGCCTATCAGTAGTTAGTGCTTTCCGTAGTTTGAATCTTTTATTTAGCTGTCAGTAGTGGTGCTTGCTGTATTGCAGTAGTTCGAGTAACCAAGATTTTTGTGAGGTAAGTGATATGTGAAACGTATAGGTTAATGTTAGTCAGGGCCATTCTTTTGTAGGGATTTTTGAAAGTCAGATTGCGTTGCGCTAAAAATATTGTGTGTCAGTTTAAGCACAGTCATGTATAATTTTTCTAAGGGGACGTTTCAGCGGTAACGCTACCGCTACGCTACGGACGTGGACCGTATTGAGAAAGAAAATGTTTCAGGAACTCAAATGGGAATTCCTGCGGAGAAGGTGACGTTCTTTACGAGGAACGCTACTAAGAAAATTGAGAGAACCGGAATTGGAAGCAACTGCAGAAAGATTCTACTGGTGCTAACATACATTTCGCGTAAGGAACACGAGCATAGGGTATGATAAATTAGGTAGGGCTCGTACGGAGGCATACACTTATGAGCCAAAACATTATGACCATCTTTTTAACAGCTTGACTGCCCGTCTTTGGAAAGAAACACATCACTGATTATGCGTATCAAGGATCCGAAAGTTTGTTGGTAGGTTTGTGGAGGAATGTGAGATTAGATGTTTATGCACAAGTAATATAATTCGCGCAAATAACGCATCGCTGACTTGCGTACGCGATGAAGGCGCCCGATAGCGACCCATATAGGCCCCATAGTATTTACATCGTACGAATTTGATCGGCAAGATATCAACGTGAGTTCACTATAATGCTCCTCAAACCAATGTAGAATGGTTCTGGCTCCGAGAAATGGACAATTATACAGCTGAAAGATGACATCGCCGTCGGGGAAGACATCAAGCATGAAGGGAGGTAGATGGTTCGCAGTTGTTAGCGTGTTTTCTATTACTGCCACAGGATCCATGCTAGCGCAGGGGCATCGTACTGCTCCTAAAGGATAATACTGCTCCCACCAGCCTGCATTCGTGAAGCCCTACAAGTTTCCAGCCACCGTTCACCTACATGACGGCGTTTGTGGAAGCGATCATCGGCCTAGTGTGGCAAAAGAGCCGACACGTTTCCATAGACCGACGATCGAATCCCTATAGATGCAACTGATGATGTCGTTGGGTCAGCATGTGAACACGTGAGGGTGGTCTGCTGCGGAGCTCCATGCTCAACAATGTACGATGAACAGTGTGATTCGAAACACTTGTGCGTCCACCAGCAGTGTGATGTTTCGCCAGAGATGCCACAGATCAGCATGTATCCTGTTTTACAGAGCAGACAAGCCTCCGAACGCAAAATTTTCTGAATAGTCGTGGACGTAGAGCATTTAGCGCCTAGTGGTAGTTTCCTTGTCCTTCTACCTCTTTCCTTAGATGCTCACGACAGAAGCACGTGAACATTCGACCAGCTTCGCCGTTTTAGAGACATTCGCTCACAAGTTCTTCTTAATAATAATCTGCCCTTTGTCAATGGATTTCCTAATTTGGAGCACATATCTTCGCTAGGGTGATCCCCAGTCCGTGTCTGTTCCGCTTACATACTTTTGTTACCGCTTCTTGTGCCTGCAATTTCCCCAGGCGGCATGTAACGTCGCTGTGGGCAGTGGTCATAATGTTTTGGCTTATCAGTGTATAGGCAGCCGTTTTTCCGTCGCCTTATTTGAAATTGGTACAGGAAAGTAAATGACTAACAGCTGTGCAGAGTACCCTCCGCCACGCTCCGTACGTGTATATATGTACATGTAAATGTAGCTGTAGATGATGCTTCCAGAGAAGCCTTCTTTCCTGCAGAAACGTCCTTATGTTCGGTGTTAAGATATGCTTGAGGATACCACAACGAAAATAACTCTTTTTCCCGTCAGTCTTTCGAATTTTAATTTTCTTGGTCCACTCAAGGAAACGTTACGTGGAAACAGTTCAGCAACAAGGAGACATCCAAGAATTTGTGGGAAAGTAGCTCAGGCAACAAGACAAAAACTTCGTTGCATCAGATATACGAAAATACGGTTCGTCGTTGGGAGCAGAGTATCAATATTGGTGGGAATTATGTAGAGAAGTAGTAAAAGTTTCATTTTGTAAAAATAGAAAATTTTTCTACATCAGTTCGTCTCTATTATTTAACATCCCTTGTACACACTCAAATTTTATCGCCTTTACTGGCTATCGCTGTTATGTGGCTTTCCCTCTTTTCCTCTTTCCTTAAAATAACCTAAAAAAATGGCTCTGAGCACTATGGGGCTTAACATCTATGGTCATCATTTCCTTAGAACTTAGAACTACTTGAACCTAAGTAACCTAAGGACATCACACAACATCCAGTCATCACGAGGCAGAGAAAATCTCTGACCCCGCCGGAAATCGAACCCGGGAACCTGGGCGCGGGAAGCGAGAACGCTACCACACGACCACGAGCTGCGGACTTAAAGTAACCTAATAGGCGGCGAAAGACCTGCCAAGCGAAGAAGTCACCACGGTACAGGGATACCTGATTAGCATATACTACTACCTGTCTGATTGGGAAACGGCGAAACGCAGTGATATCGCCAGTTTTATTCGTATCACTAATTATCTACAGATCAGTCGCTGCAAGCGGAACGTTTCCTGAGCAACCAAAAGGCAGACTTCTACAACCAAGGCCTCCGCCAAGCCTTTCATCGTCGAAGAAGACGTGACGTGTTGATGGGTGAATAAGTGGACAAGGACTGATCCAGTCACCACACCTCGCCTGAGGTCCGGCGCTTACCTGTGGCGGCAAGCCGGCGACGCTGGAGTAGGCGAGCGACTGGGGGATGACGGTGAGTCCGACGGTGATGCCGGCCACCAGGTCCCCCACGGCGTCCTCGGTGGAGTAGCGCGGCAGCCACGACAGCACGGGCAGCCTCTTCAGGAGCGTCTTCCGGGAGAACGCCTTCCGCAGGCGGCTGCCCATCCTCTGCCGCAGGGTGCCCTCGTAGCCGCTGCGTGACGTCACTGTGCAAACAGCGCAACGGCGACGCGTTAAGGCTCTGAGAAACAGGCGGTACGACAACGGTACCAATTCACCTTTCACAGGAGTGATTTCACACTGGGGAGACAACAGTTGTGAGATAGCGGTATGCACATATGTAGATGGCGGTGGTATCGCGTACCCAAGTTATAAAAGGGCAGTGCATCGACGGAGCTGTCGTTTTTACTCAAGTGATTCACGTGACAATATTTCCGACTTGATTATGGCCGCACGACGGGAATTCAGAGACTTTGAACGTGGGCTGGTAGTTGTAGCTAGCTTATCTCTAGTCAAGTTATCAAAGGCATTTTCCAGGCCTATAAAACACGTATATACAAAGGCTATTCGGAAAGTAAAGCCTGATCGTCGCGAAATGGAAACCACACTCAAAATCAAAAACTTTTAGGCCTATTTGCAACAGTTAGCTACGCCATGCAGTTACTTCTCTACATAGCTGATAGTCGCCACTTCGACTTTGACATTAGTCATAGCGTGTACCAACTTACGAATACCCTTTTCATAGAAGGCAGCCGCCTGTCCTCTGCGCCACTTCTCTACGCTGGCCTGCAGTTCGTTGTTTTTGCCAAAATGTTGTCTTCATAGCCAGCGGTTCATGTGAGTGGAGATGAACGTCAGAGAGACCCAAGTCCAGACTTGATGGTGGGTGATCAAACACTTCCAATCGAAAACGGGCAGAAACGTCCTCATTGTCCCTGCTGTGTCCGGAAGAGAATATTGTCATGAGGAAGGAAATGCATGACAGTTATGTCACGTACTTGGCGTAAGACGCTATTGTTCTAGGCCTTTTCATGTGCTCAGAACCGAAAAGATCGACGTTACGCGATCGACAGGCATGCAGTACATCTGTGCAAAGCTTCATTGGATTTTCGCTGTCGTTTCAGTTTCGCGACGTGTCAGATTTTACTTTCCGAATAGCTCTCATAAATCTCTTCCCTTTTCAATAAACCTCTCTCCCAAAATTCGTAAGAGTCCTATTGCACATTTTGTGCTTGTATTCCATCTAAAACCAAATTGTTCTTCAGTCAGATTCTCCTCCATTGCCTTTTCTAGTCTTTTATCAATGGCTCTTGACATAACTTTGCTTTCATATGAAATCTGGGTAACTATCCTGTGCTCACTATATTTCTAGGTTCCTTGTTTCTTTGGTATGGCAATCCCTACTGTGCATAGCGTGTAGGCTTTCACGGCCGGCGTCTTTAGTAATTAAAACTTCCGGGCTAAGAGGCCGTGGTTCAATAGTAGAAATACTTCTCCCTGACGTTTCGTTGCCAGCTGCGTGCAACATCATCTGAGGTGAGTCTACGACTGGCTGCTAGGCCGTGGAGGTCCTGTTTATATAGAGCGCGTAGAGGGCGCCACCACTCGTCACGTGCTGTCAACAGTAAAACTATCAAACCCACCAAGAAGATTAGTGAATGCTTAAGATCGGCGAAAGATGCACGACACCCTTTAGCTACTTCTGGTGTGTATAAGATTCCGTGTAGTTGTGGGAAGGTTTACATTGGAACCACAAAAAGAAGTATCAATACTCGCCTAACTGAACATAAAAGGAACTGTCGACTGGGACACACGGACAAATCGACTGTAGCGGAACATGTTTTTCAAACGGTGACCATGAAATAAAATTTAGTGATACGAGCGTTCTAGCTAAGACATCGAATTATTATGCTCGTATGTATAGAGAGGCTGTACAGATTTTTAAACACCACAATAATTTTAACAGGAAAGAAGAAGGCTTGAAATTAGATAAGGTATGGCGATCGACTTTGTACCAAAGATGTGACAGTCGCTTACCTTCGATCGAGAGTAATGACGCCAGCCAGAGATAGTTTTACTGTTGACAGCACGTGACGAGTGGTGGCGCCCTCTACGCGCTCTATATAAACAGGACCTCCACGGCCTAGCAGCCAGTCGTAGACTCACCTCAGATGATGTTGCACGCAGCTGGCAACGAAACGTCAGGGAGAAGTATTTCTACTATTGGACCACGGCCTCTTAGCCCGGAAGTTTTAATTACTGATCATTACTGTTGTCAGCAAGTCCTCTGGTCATTCACCACTGTCATATATTTCTTACATCACCTCAATATTTCTCTTATTGCTTCTTGCATTTTAGTATGTCTCCTGGTGTTGTATCTGTACTACTCCTTTTTCTCTGCCTCATGATGACTGGGTGTTGTGTGATGTACTTAGATTAGTTAGGTTTAAGTAGTTCTAAGTTCTAGGGGACTGATGACCATAGCTGTTAAGTCCCATAGTGCTCAGAGCCATTTGAACCATTTGTACTACTGCTTTCCCATTATCCACTGTATCTATTTTCTACTTATTCCATTATGATCTTGGTCCTGTCTCGGTATCATTTACACTGTTCATGGATTCAAGTTCCATAGTTGTTGGTTTGTGATTAGTGTCAAATGGGTGTTTTAAGTAGTCTTCCCATCTCTGTAGGAAGTCCTCACGATTTTTATACACTATATTTTCGTCTTTACTGAGAATTTCTATAGTAGCACTTTTTTTGATCCCATGTTGTAGTCTTTACTCTGTTATACAGTAAAGCATATTTACCCTTCCTCTCCAATTCTTCAGTGAGTCACACTCCTTTTGTTTGCTATTTTTTCCTAGCCTGCTCTGTTTCTCTACACAGTTCGTTATCCAGCCTTCAGTACGTTTTTCTTGCATCTTCTTTATTTTTCAGTTTTCTTCTCACCTCCGAAATCATTTCCTGTGTAACCCACGGCATTTTTGTCCTTTTCCCGTTTACATATCTTATGCTTTTCTGTTCTTCTTTTATGATTCTATCTTTCATCATAAGTACTTCTTTTATGATTCCTTCTTTCAACATATTCCAGTACTCGTTGGCATTATCATGGGGTTCGATGTCTCGTAATGTGTTAATAAACGATTTGCAAAATTGTGAAATACATAGATGAGAATATACGTCAATTACACCAATGAATAAGGTCTTTTAGTCATTTGTCGTATGGCTAACATGCGAATCTTCATTATTTGCTTAAGATAAATAATATGGCTTCTAAGGGTGCATGTGGCATACGAACCGCGTATTGTCGACTCAGTAACTACTCAGCGTGGCGCGGCACGGCAATATTTCCTCGTTCAAGGCAATAAAAGCAGGACGAAAGGGTTGGGTAGCTTGACCAGTCTCCTCCTGACGTCACAAAGGCACGTCGGCAGCGCGTGATTCTGCTCGCCTTGTTTGTGTGCAACCTACAGTACCGTCCAGTCACTCGGGAGTGGTCCACTGCTGGTTGTACACAAACAAGGCGCGCACGAACACGTGGTGCCGACGTCCCTCTGTGACATCATGTAGAGACCGGTCAAACCGGTCAAACCTGTCGTCGTTCTTTTATTGCCTATTGCAAATAACAATTTTCCAGCAAAAATTTATGCTGAAAACAGATTATGTTTGCAACGATTATTATCTTATTTTCTCATTACTGGGTCCTAGAGAACCTAGTAATAGAAAAATAACGTAAAAAACACAACAAACAATCTATTTTTAGGCTTAAATTTTGTTAGAATTCTAATATTTAAAACATGATTTGCATTGCATAGAAATGAATAAAAGTACCCACTGGTGATCGCACAAATGAGCTTAACCAAGTTTGGGCATTTATAAATGACAATTGTCTGCACAATAGGTGGAACAGAATCCCTTTTATTCATAATGGTAATATTTAGTACCGTAATAAGTGATAAGACGAACGTTCTTTATGGTACAAATATTAGCCTGTGTTTTCCACCTTTGTTCGTAATGATTGATGTGGACACTATTTGTATAGCGACTGGTTAAAAGAACGAATACTCAGAGCGTAAACTGCATTCCTCATATGTCCACAGAAGAAACGGTCATTGTGTAGCTGAAGTTTGCGGATGACGTGTGACACCCTTTTGTCTCCTAGTGCATCCGCGGAGTAACTTCGCTTGAATCCGTTTTCTATCCTCCACACAGATACCTGTATGATAGAGCATCATCCTACTTTAAAAGAGGTTGGCTGTGTTTTTCCGCGAGCTGCGGCAAATCAATCAGATACAGATGGGTTAACGATTTTTTCCTTCGTTGTCACCATCAGGAGCAGGGTGGCAACAAGAAGGGTACTAGCCACCAGCAACCAGTAACATTGTCACAACCCATGTAACTAAGCCTAACCATTAGAGTTACAGGACAGCGCAAATAATGAGAAGTAGAAGAGGAAGATAATCAGGAACGACGTGTGATCGTACATACATCAAATAGTCATCCAGTGCACGTCATAGTGAGCAAATGCAGAAATGAAGGAGGTTATATTTGTTACTAGAGATTATGTCGAAGAAATTAAGCTAGAGTTGAGCAAACGATACTTGCATTCGAATGGACTCAAGTTTTCCAGATACATCGCAAAACTCGTTACAACTTCGAACCCGTTTGAACAATTGCGAGACATTTGACTCGCGCCACGCAAGTGCAACCGATGCACTAGAAACTACGAAACAGTCACAAGAACAAAGTGTAGCTCTGCTTAGAATATATCAGTTTCAGGACATACAGAAGGAAATGGTATTAAACTCTACCACTATATAAACTCCTGTTGTATTTTATCAAACTTGGAATAAGAATTTTCAATATTTACAGTTGTATAATCATTAACGATGATTTTTAAGTAAAGTTAACAGTTGTGCAACGTCGAAATACGATAGGGCCTTTCTACCTGTCAAGTCTACTTCTGTCCGCAGCTCGTGGTCGTGCGGTAGCGTTCTCGCTTCCCACGCCCGGGTTCCCGGGTTCGATTCCCGGCGGGGTCAGGGATTTTCTCTGCCTCGTGATGACTGGGTGTTGTGTTCTGTCCTTAGGTTAGCTAGGTTTAAGTAGTTCTAAGTTCTAGGGGAGTGATGACCATAGACGTTAAGTCCCATAGTGCTCAGAGCCATTTGAACCATGTCTACTTTTCGACACATCTTACTGCCTTGATTCTGAATCCAGTACAAAATTTTATTTGATAACAATATTTTACTAATTCAGTTGCAAAGCAACATTCGATCCCTAATCACAAATTGCAGTAACGAGTGATATTATTACCACCTTTTAAACGGTTTGAAAGCAAGATGGTAGCATTCCGATGAAACAAGGAAGAAAGGTTTTCAAGATGTAAATGCCTAATAAACGAAATAAATATTACTAAACTAATAGAAATTGCGATCGCGAAAATAACAGCGGCAAGACCTGTCGTGGAAAGACAGTGACGAAACAAAAATTCAAAACACCAAGAAGGAGTTGGGCGACATAAGCGAAAGTTGGTAGGCGTACTTCTATATCTGAAAGATGATGTCGATTCAAATTTCGCGCTAGTCGCGTAAGAGTGGCGCTGCTAGCGCCACTATGAGAATGTATATCAGATTTGCTTTAAATACACGGTGTAACAGTCGTAAGTGTTAGTTACCTTTGAAAATGGAAATGGTGAATTGTTGTTAGTCAGGAATGCCTTTAAGGTGACAAATGATGCGATATTGCAGAAAGATTCGGCACGAATGTAGCCACCGTACATGATCACTGGCAGCGGCGGTCGCGAGAATGTACGCTGGGCTCAGGACAGTCACATGGTACTACTGCGAGGGAAGACCATCGTGTTCGGTGTATGGCTCCGGCTCACTGTACTGCATGTGCAGCAGCAGTTCGCACCAAGTGATACAATGAACTGTTACAAATCGATTACTTCAAGCACAGCTCCTACCCAGACGCCCTGTAGCGCGCATTCTGCTGACCTCAAACCACCGCCATTTGCGCGGTAGTGTTAAGAGAGAGAGCTCGGTGGAGGCCAGGGTGGAGTTCTGTTGTGTTTCCTGACGAAAATTGGTTCTGCCTCGGTGCCACTGATGGCCGTGTGTTGGTCAGAAGGAGGCCAGTTGGCCTGCAGCCACCCTGTCTGTGTGCTACCCATACTGGACCTACACATGGAGCTATGGTCTGGGGTGTGATTTCGTATGACAGCAGGAGCACTCTCGTGCTTGTCCCATGAACCCTCACTGAAAATTTGGATGTCAGTTTGTACGACCTATTGCGCTGCCATGGATGAACCGGCATTCCAGGGGGTGTTTTCCAACAGGATAACGCTCGCCCGCTCACCACTGTTATAACCCAACATGATCTACACAGTGCCGGATTGTTGCCTTGGCTTGCTCAATCACGAGATCTGTTTCCAATGGAGCACATGTGGGTCATCATCGGACGACAACTCTATCGTCATCCACAAACATCATTACCCGTCCCTGTATTGACCTACCAAGTGAAACAGGCATGGAACTCCGTGCCACAAACTGATACCTGGCACCTATGAAACATAATGCATGCACGTCTGCATGCTTGCATTCAACATTCAGCCGATTACACCGGTTGTTAATGCACCAGCATTTCACATCCGCAATGGCATACCTCACCGTTACATTAACCTGTGATCTCGCAACCACAATTACTTAAATATTTTATTGAGACAAATGTATTTTCGAAATATCATAACTCTAGATTAATTATATTTTGGTGTTGTTATTTTGTTCGTTGGTGTAATACCAACAGACGTTACTGGAAGGCGGTCTTAGCGAGAACTCGAAAATTGAACTGAATCGTAATTGTGATATACTGTTAATTTATTAGTTGCTGTTGCGCCTTAGAAGGCACAGCAGTCCGTTTTTCCCTATTTTTCTTTTATTGTTAGTTTCGTGTTGTTAGAAGAGCCAACACCGTGTTACGAATGGAGGCCGAAATGCACGCGTTTTGGCTCACCCAGGCTGGCGTGAGGAGGGGAGAACTATACTGACGTGAGGTCTGGAACATGACAAGGAATGAGAATTCAGAAAGCGGACGTAATTAGTTTGATATTTAACTTTAATCCATTAATGATGAACGCCGCTCTTGAGGGTACATGATTCACAATATTATCTGTTCAGAATACATTCTTGAAGTAATTATGGTAACTGAATATGGCGCCTTGCTAGGTCGTAACAAATGACGTAGCTGAAGGCTATGCTAAACTGTCGTCTCTGCAAATGAGAGCGTATGTAGACAGTGAACCATCGTTAGCAGAGTCGGCTGTACAACTGGGGCGAGTGCTAGGGAGTCACCCTAGACTAGACCTGCCGTGTGGCGGCGCTCGGTCTGTAATCACTGATAGTGGCGACACGCGGGTCCGAACTAGGGGACCGCGGCCGATTTAAAGGAAACCACCTAGCAAGTGTGGCGTCTGGCGGTGACACCACAGTTGGAAGTTACAGTGCATTAATAGCCATAATAAACTTCGCTGAGATACTGCCGACAGAAGTCACTAGGTCGCGGAGCGATCGAAAGTTCGAGCAGAACCCGAGAAATCTCGAGGTGTGATGTAAAGTGCTCGAGCCATTCGAATCGTAAGCAGGCACAGTTCTGATAAAAGCTGGAGGTGAGGTAATACAAAAGAAACTTTCAAAATTATTTACGGAATGTTTACAGAGAACTGCAGGTCCTTGAAACTGGAAAAGTGCTCTAATTGTTATACTTGACAACAGAGAAGTCAAGAAATCCTCCTCAGAGAATTCCGTAGTTTACATTGCTCCTTCCTACGGACTCTTGACCGGGATACACTCACACGCCTTCGTTAAATACATAAACAAGGACGTACGGAACGCTAAAAAACAGAGAGACTGGCGCCAGACATGTAGCAGATGCAGTCTTACAATCCCCATTAACTCTTTCAAATATTGGAAAGCATGCCATCGACTCCAATAATACCACCCCTCTCCACCCGTTCGTCCACAGAAACCACCTGCACCTGACAACATGAGCAAAGCTGACCGCCTTGCAAACATTTTTCCCGACGTCTTTACAATTCCTGGCAAACCTCGTTTTGACTACTCACTGTTCCTACAATCCATGAAAGTGCAAATGCCACTCTCCCACCCTTGGCTCCCAACTTACATTACTCTGACAGCACTTCGCGGACAACATGAAATACACCAATCACAGCTCAAAATATAAAGCAAGCACTTCACAAAAAACGCAACACTTAACCTACAGTTAAGGCACATAAAACAATGTTCCCTCTCTTTTCTAAAAACCCTTGCTAACATATTACCACCCACCAGGTTACTACCCTGAGCTGTGGAAAACAGCAGAAATCTATTTTTCCTGAAACTGCACAAACCACCTACTGAGACTTCCTTTTATCACCCCATCAGCCTCGCATCAGTGTTCAGCGAAGTCTTTCAGTCAGCTCTCTCAAAATGCATCCATCACCTTAATCAACACTACTCCCTTCCTGTTAACCAATGTGTCTCCTGTCCCAGTTTCCCCTCTGATGACCATCTCGTGTAACAGCTGCGACGGAGTGGCACCACATCTGCACACACAAGTCACTTAATTCCCGTAAATTTCGGGGAGGGGGCGGATGAGCTTTGACTCCACTTTCAATCACATCTCACATGTGTTCCATCTGGTTGAGATCTGCAATATGGGGGGGCCAACACATCGACTGAACTCGCCACTGAGCTCCTTGAACCACTCCATCACACAGCTGGTCTTGTGACATGGCGCATTGTCTTATTAAAATATGCCACTGCCGTCGGAAACGTGACTGTCATGAAAGGGCGTACGTAGTCTGCAACCAGGGCACGATACTCCTTGGCCGACATGGTGCACTGTAAGAGCTCCACTGTAGTCATGGATGCCCACGTGAATGTTATTCAAAGCATAATGGAGCCGCCGCCAGTTTGTCTCCGTCCCCCAGTACAGGTGTCAAGCAGTTGTTCCCATGGAAGACGACGGATTCGCACCCTCCCGTCGGCATGATGAAGAAGGCAACTGGATTCATCAGACCGTGCAACGCTCTGTCGCTGCGCCAACGTCCAGTGCCAATGGCCACGTGACCTTTTCAATCGCAGTTGACGATGTCGTGGTGTTAACATTGGCACATGCATGGGTTGTCAGTTACGGAGACCCATCGTTAGGAGGGTTTGGTGCACTGTGTGTTCAGACACACTTTAATCTGCCCAGGATGAAAGACTGGTGTAAGTTCCGCAACAGTTTGCCGCCGTCCTGTTTTACCAGTCTCCTCAGCCTACGACGTCCGGCATCTGTAATGAGGAAAGGCCGTTCAATCCCACGACGTCCGGATTTGGTTTCACCTGGGCTTCGCCACGTATTGAAGACACTCAGACAGTCCTCCTCGAACACACTGCAAGTCGTGCAGTTTCCGAAATGCTCGTACCGAGCCTCCCAGGTATCACAATCTGCCCTCGGTTAACCCCAGATACACTCCTGGAAATGGAAAAAAGAACACATTGACACCGGTGTGTCAGACCCACCATACTTGCTCCGGACACTGCGAGAGGGCTGTACAAGCAATGATCACACGCACGGCACAGCGGACACACCAGGAACCGCGGTGTTGGCCGTCTAATGGCGCTAGCTGCGCAGCATTTGTGCACCGCCGCCGTCAGTGTCAGCCAGTTTGCCGTGGCAAACGGAGCTCCATCGCAGTCTTTAACACTGGTAGCATGCCGCGACAGCGTGGACGTGAACCGTATGTGCAGTTGACGGACTTTGAGCGAGGGCGTATAGTGGGCATGCGGGAGGCCGGGTGGACGTACCGCACGAATTGCTCAACACGTGGGGCGTGAGGTCTCCACAGTACATCGATGATGTCGCGAGTGGTCGGCGGAAGGTGCACGTGCCCGTCGACCTGGGACCGGACCGCAGCGACGCACGGATGCACGCCAAGACCGTAGGATCCTACGCAGTGCCGTAGGGGACCGCACCGCCACTTCCCAACAAATTAGGGACACTGTTGCTCCTGGGGTATCGGCGAGGACCATTCGCAACCGTCCCCATGAAGCTGGGCTACGGTCCCGCACACCGTTAGGACGTCTTCCACTCACGCCCCAACATCGTGCAGCCCGCCTCCAGTGGTGTCGCGACAGGCGTGAATGGATGGACGAATGGAGACGTGTCGTCTTCAGCGATGAGAGTCGCTTCTGCCTTGGTGCCAATGATGGTCGTATGCGTGTTTGGCGCCGGGCAGGTGAGCGCCACAATCAGGACTGCATACGACCGAGGCACACAGGGCCAACACACAGCATCATGGTGTGGGGAGCGATCTCCTACACTGGCCGTACACCTCTGGTGATCGTCGAGGGGACACTGAATAGTGCACGGTACATCCAAACCGTCATCGAACCCATCGTTCTACCATTCCTAGACCGGCAAGGGAACTTGCTGTTCCAACAGGACAATGCACGTCCGCATGTATCCCGTGCCACCCAACGTGCTCTAGAAGGTGTAAGTCAACTACCCTGGCCAGCAAGATCTCCGGATCTGTCCCCCATTGAGCATCTTTGGGACTGGATGAAGCGTCGTCTCACGCGGTCTGCACGTCCAGCACGAACGCTGGTCCAACTGAGGCGCCAGGTGGAAATGGCATGGCAAGCCGTTCCACAGGACTACATCCAGCATCTCTACAATCGTCTCCATGGGAGAATAGCAGCCTGCATTGCTGCGAAAGGTGGATTACACTGTACTAGTGCCGACATTGTGCATGCTCTGTTGCCTGTGTCTATGTGCCTGTGGTTCTGTCAGTGTGATCATGTGATGTATCTGACCCCAGGAATGTGTCAATAAAGTTTCCCCTTCCTGGGACAATGAATTCACGGTGTTCTTATTTCAATTTCCAGGAGTGTAGATCGCGCGCCTTCCCCATTCTACACAGCATGCTCGCTGGTACTACATGCACCGTGCGTGTGTCTGACTAGCAGTCATTCCTCGCCAGGTGACGCTGCTGTCGCCTGGACTGGTTTATATCGATAGTAGGTCGGTGGTCTATACAACAAAGAAGGTTAACACTTCAGATGTTAATGTAAACGCCAACAAACTTCATCTGCAAAATTTTCACCTTTTGATCGTATTTGTTTCGTGTTAATATTTTTACAGCGGAGCGCCATGTTTGTACCACTAGCAGCCCCTCTCACAGTCCCCAGCTCCCGCCTGTATGGGGCGAAGGGGATGCAAAACAAATAACAAAAAAGGTTAACAAACGGCGACAATAAAAAACTATAGATCTGTTTGCATTGCCGTCGTAATGTGAAACGTATTCATCATAAGTCCAGAAAGAAAGCCGTGTACGCTGCAGACTCCTTGACTTGCGCCATCGGGTGGTGGATTTCGGGGTTCCGCTTAATAGGTCAGGAGTCCACTACACACAGGAGGCGGCTACACGGGTAGCGGGGGCTGTGTGGAAGGGACTGGTCTTTTTTTTAGGATAGAGAGTCTCAGCGAACCTCAGAAAAGGCGTCCGTCTAAAAGGGTGCAGGTAAAACACAGTAAGGTAGTTGTAGAAGCGACCGGTAGTGTGGTTGCAAATTGTCGTGGCTGTATTGGGAAAGAACCAGAGCTGCAGGTCCTCATAGAAAGCACCGAGACTCAAATAGTTGTAGGTACAGAACGTTGGCAAAAGCCGGAAATAAGCTCAGCAGAAATTTTTTCTAACGATCTAACAGTCTTCAGAAAGGATAGATTAAATACAATTGGTGGTGGAGTATTTACTGCTCTCAGAAGTAGTTTGCCTTGTAGTGAAATTGAAGTGGATAGTTTCTGACAATCGGACTAAACTATTAATTGGATCGCTCTACCGACCCCCCGGCTCAGAAGACAAAGGTGCTGAACGGTTCAAAGAAAACCTGAGTCTCATTTCAAACAGGTACAATCATACTCGATGGTGACTTCACCTACCCTCGATTTGCTGGAAAAATTATACGTTTAAAGCCGGTGGCAGGCATAAAAGTCATCCGAAATTGTACCGAATGCTTTCTCAGAAAATTATTTTGAGCAATTAGATCATGAGCCCACTCGATGCGTGAATGGTTGTGAAAGCATACTTGACCTCTTGGCAACAAATAATCTTGGACAAATAGGGAGTATCAAGACTGAAAAACGCAAAATCCCAAAGATTTGCAAAGTTTTTCAGAAGTTCGCAATAAAGCGCTTGTTTCAATGTGAGATGCTTTTAATAATTTCCACAACGAATCTCTGTCTCGGAATCTGGCAGAAAACCCGAAGAGATTCTGGTCATACATAAAGCAAACCAGTGGCAAGACGAAATCAATACCTTCACTGCGCGATAACAGCGGTGAAGTCTCTGATGACAGCGCCACTAAAGCAGAGTTATTAAACACGGTTTTCCGATACTCCTTCACCAAAGAAGACGAAGTAAATACGCCTGAATTCCAATCAAGAACAACTGCCAACATGAGAAACATGGAAGCACTTATCCTCGGTGCAGCAAAGCAGCTTAAATCACTTAATAAAGGCAAGGCCTCCGTTCCAGATTGTATACCAGTCAGGTTCCTTTCAGAGTATGTTGATACAATATCTACATATTTAGCAATTATATACAACCTCTCGCTCATAGAAAGTCCTTACCTAAAGACTTCAAAATTGCTCAAGTCACACTAATGCCCAAAAAGAGAAATAGGAGTAATCCGGTGAATTACAGGCCCATATCACTAACGTCGATTTACAATAGGATTTTGGAACATATACTGCGTTCGAACTTTACGAAGTACCTCGAAGAAAACAATTTATTGACACATAGTCAGCACGGATTCAGAAAATATTCTTCTTGAGAAACACAACTAGCTCTTTATACTCATCAAGTAATGAGTGCTATCGACAGGAGATGTCAAATTGCCGGCCAGTGTGGCCGAGCGGTTCTAGGCGCTTCAGTCTGGACCGTGCGACCGCTACGGTCGCAGATTCGAATCCTGCTTCGGACATGGATGTGTGTGATGTCCTTAGGTTAGTTAGGTTAAGTTCTAGGAGACTGATGACCTCAGATGTTAACTCTCATAGTGCTAAGAGCCATTTGAACCAGATATCAAATTGATCCCATATTTTTAGATTTCCAAAAGGCTTTTGGCGCCGTTCCTCACAAGCTCGTTCTAACTAAACTCCGTGCCTATGGAATATCGCCTCAGTTGTGCTACTGGATTCGTCATTTCCTGTCAGAAAGGTCACAGTTCGTAGTAATAGACGGATAGACATCGAGGAAAACAGAAGTAATATCCGGCGTTAACCAAAGCAGTGTTATGGGCCCTCTATTCCTCTTGATCTATATTGACGACATAGGAGACAATCTGAGTAGCCGTCTTAGATTGTTTGCAGATGATACTGTCATTTACCGTCTTGTAAAGTCATCAGATGACCAAAAGGAATTTCAAAATTATTTAGATATCTGTATGGTGAGAAAAGTGGAATTTGACAGTGAATAAAGAAAAATGTGAAGTCATTCACATGATTACTAAAAGAAATCCGCTAAATTCCGGTTACACGATGTCACAGAAGTCTTAAGGATGTAAATTCAACTAAATATTTTGGGATTATAACTGCAAATAACGTAAACTGGAACGATCAGTAAATGATGTTTTGGGTAGAGCAAACCAAAGACTGCGATTCTTTGGCAGAACACTTAGAATGTGCTACAGGTACACTTACGCCACGCTTGTCCGCCCTATTCTGGATACTGCTGTGCGGTGTGGGATCCGCATGAGGTGGGACTGACGGGTGACACTGAAAAAGTTCAAAGAAGGGCAGAAATTTGCAGAAAAGGGGAGATAGTGCCACAGATACGGTACGTGAATTGGAACAGCAATAATTAAATCAAAGGAATTTTTCGTTGCGACGGAATCTTATGAAATTTCAATCAACAGTTTTCTCCTCCGATTGCGAAAACATTCTGTTGAGACCGAAGTGTGTACTCTTTGTAAACAAAGTAGTTATCAAGACGAAGCTTCAGTTGTTCCTGAAATTGAAAATTTGAAATGAAAATTTGTTGCCATTTTAATTAGGTCTGTGAGACATGGATATACATGAAAAAAAAAAAAAAATTAACCCCTGCTTAGCGAGCAATCGTGAGATGCTCACTGGGAATTATTGAAGTCGTATGAACAGACGGAATGAGAGACGTCGTTACGACTGTAATGAAAATAAACGGTGGATGGAACAATCAGGTGGGCTAATGAATGGTGGATGGATAGAGCAAGTTCCTTCCTGGATTCCAAGAAACAAGGACAGACCGAGATGACGACCGCTTGGAAGGTGATTGATGACGTAGGGCAGGTATGAACAGCATGAAGGAGTATCACTGAAGGTCGTAAGGCATGGAAAAGTCTGAAGGGGTTATTTATCTATAATTTGGTGTCAGACGGCTACCAGGATATTCATGACGACAATTATGGTGAAGTATTACAGTTTGGCTGCCATTATAAAATGTCTGTAATTTACTTGTATTGGTCCTGGCGAAATCTTTTACTGATTCATGGTTGTAACTATCCTGGTATCAATGTGGACGCTGTAGACCAGGAACGCTCGATACAATTTGAAACGTAACTCGTCCCAACGGGGGACATGTTTCCAGTCATCAACAGTCCAGTGTCGGTGCTGACGGGCCTAGGTGAGGTGTAAAGCTTTGTGTCGTGCAGTCATCAAAGGAACACGAGTGGGCCTTCGGCTTCGAAAGGCCATATGCTTCGTTGGATGGTTCACACGCTGACACTCGTTTATGGCTCAGCAGTGAAATTTGAAATAATTTGCTGAAGGGTTTCACTTCTGGCACGTTGAACGATTCTCTTCCGTCAGCATGGTCTCGGGCATCTTGCACGGTTAGCACGTCTCTCCTCCCGCCGTGGGAGGTTCTAGTCCTCCCTCGGGCAAGTGTGTGTGTGTGTTATCCCTAGCGTATGTTGGTTTAAGTTACATTAAGTAGTGTGTAAGCCTATGGACGAATGAAGTCAGCAGTTTGGTCCCATAGGAACATACCTCAAATTTCCGTCGTTGGTCCCGTTCTTGCAGGATCTTTTTCCGGCGGCAGCGAGGTGGGAGATTTGATGTTTTACCGGATTCCTGACATTCATGGTACACTCATGAAATGGTTGTACGGGAAAATTCCCACTTCAGCGCTAACTCGGAGGCTCTGTGTCCCATCGCTCGTGCGCCGAATATAAAACCATCTTAAAACTCACTTAAATCTTGATAACCTACCATTATAGCAACAGTAAGCGACCTAACAACTGCGCCAGATACTTATATAGGCATTGCCAATTCCAGCGCCGTATTCTGCCTGTTTACATCTCTCTGTATTTGAGTACACTTGCCTACATCAGTTTCTTTGGCGCTTCACTGTATAACGTCTCCCTACTCTTTGATTCGATGGTGTGCTAGTATATAAGAGATATTGAGAGCTCTCATCCGTCTCCTCTGTGATTCCCTTTCATTTTTGAAGTTTTTTTTCTTTTTAAAAGATTTTTTTCTTTTTAAAGGTTTACGATGATAGATCTCTGGACTGCCTTTTTTTGAGAAAACAGTCCCTGGACCTGTAAACTTTCTTTATACCAGGAACAAACAGCGAAGGATAAACTGCGTTTACACCACGATTCTGACATAGTGAACAAAAATCGTGCCGACCAAACAAACCATAGCAAATGCTGAAAGAAAGTGTTACATTGCACTGCGAAATGAAATGTCGTGCTGTACCTAGAAGGACGGAAGAAAGATGGCATTACCGAGTGTTGCCGAGAAAGTCCGAGCCACGCACCGCTTGCAGGCAGCACATTGTGCACGCTTGAAGTCTTGCACGCCGTGGCCGACCCTGTTGTAGGCAACAGGCAACAGAGTATTTGAATGCTTAATCTGGAATTATGAGCACTACGCTGCTAGACGAACTGGCAAACATGCATGTATGAAGAGCAGCTTCAATCTAGATCAGCTTACGGCTCTCCAGATGTGACGTTCGTGACACGCGTTCCCATGTCGTCATTATTTCTTTGTCTGTGACTGCAGCACGATACAAGATAAAAACTGGTTCTGCGGGTGCTGTTGCAGGCGGCTCGTGACTGTCCAGTGACCAGTGCGCGGAGTGTTAGCCGGCTTTCCGGACCTGCGGTAGGTGTGTTGGCAGCCCCTGTGCTGTGTCTGCTGGCGGCAGAGGCAGCCAGTACCGCCGACCTCCTTCCGCCGGCACCGTCTGGCCGGCTCGAGAGCTGCGGCTCGCTGCCTGTCATATCCAGGCCCGCATTCTGCGAGTGCTGCGGACAGCGTCGGAATGTGAGCCGTGCGTCGCCTGCTGCCTGCTGACTGCTGATGGCCGATAGTTGGCTGACACGCGTCAGAACTTACAGGACGCTAAGCCAGCCAGCTGGCGGGGGTTCCCCACAGAAAGCAGCCGCTTCGAGTCAGCCAAATGAAAAACGGTCAGTTCACCAGATAGCGTCTCATTAAAAGATTTTATTTATTTATTTATACGTGTGCAGAACATAACATATTATGCATAATATACACAGGGTGTTACAAAAAGGTACGGCCAAACTTTCAGGAAACATTCCTCACACACAAAGAAAGAAAATATGTTATGTGGACATGTGTCCGGAAACGCTTACTTTCCATGTTAGAGCTTATTTTACTACTTCTCTTCGAATCACATTAATCATGGAATGGAAACATACAGCAACAGAGCGTACCAGCGTGACTTCAAACACTTTGTTACAGGAAACGTTCAAAATGTCCTCAGTTAGCGAGGATACATGCATCCACCCTCCGTCACATGGAATCCCTGATGCGCTGATGCAGCCCTGGAGAATGGCGTATTGTATCACAGCCGTCCACAATAGGAGCACGAAGAGTCTCTACATTTGGTACCGGGGTTGCGTAGACATGAGCTTTCAAATGCCCCCATAAATAAAAGTCAAGAGGGTTGAGGTCAGGAGAGCGTGGAGGCTATGGAATGGGTCCGCCTCTACCAATCTATCGGACACCGAATCTGTTGTTGAGAAGCGTACGAACACTTCGACTGAAATGTGCAAGAGCTCCATCGTACATGAACTACATATTGTGTCGTACTTGTAAAGGCACATGTTCTAGCAGCACAGGTAGAGTATCCCGTGTGAAATCATGATAACGTGCTCCATTGAGCGTAGGTGGAAGAAACTGAAATGAGCTCTAACATGGAAATTGTCCACATAACATCTTTTCTTTATTTGTGTGTGAGGAATCTTTCCTGAAAGTTTGGCCGGACCTTTTTGTAACACCCAGTATTCATCAAAAAAAGTTTTGCATCACTTCGGTTGCGAGAGTTCCGGAACCTGTACAGAAAACTGGAACCGAGATCAACATAAACATAATTTCCGCCCTTTTTATTGCTCATGAAAACCACACATTGCATGTTGTACCACCATACGGTGAGACCTTCAGAGGTGGTGGTCCAGACTGCTATACACACCGGTACCTCTAATACCCCGTAGCACGTACTCTTGCATTAATGCATGCCTATATTCGTCGTGGCATACTATTCACAAGTTCATCAAGGCACTGTTGGTCCAGATTGTCCCATTCCTCAACGGCGAGTCGGCGTTGATCTCTCAGAGTGGTTGGTGGGTCACGTCATCCATAAATAACCTTTTTCAATCTATCCCAGACATCTTCGATAGGGTTCATGTCTGGAGAACATGTTGGCCACTGTAGTCGAGCGATGTCGTTATCCTGAAAGAAATCATTCACAAGATGTGCACGATGGGGGTACGAGTTGTCGTCCACGAAGACGAATGCCTTGCCAATATGCTGCCGATATGGCTGCACTATCAGCTGGAGGATGGCATTAATGTCTCTTACATCCGTTAAGGCGCCTTCCATGGCCACCAGCAACGTACGTCAGTCCCACATAATGACATCCAGAAACAGCTGGGAACCTCCACCTTGCTGCACTCGCTGGACAGTGTGTCTAAGACGTTCAGCCTGTCCGGGTAGCCTCCAAACACGTCTCCGGCGATTGTCCGATTGAAGGTATGTGCGACACTCATCGGTGAAGAGAACGTAATGCCAATCCTGAGCGGTCCATTTGGCATGTTGATAAGCCAACCTGTACCGGACTGCATGGTGTCGTGGTTGCAAAGATGGACCTCGCCCCAGACTCCGGAGTGAAGTTGCGCAACGTGCGGCCGGTTGCGCACAGTTTGAGTCGTAACACGATGTTCTGTGGCTGCAAGCAAAGCATTATTTAAAAAGGTGGCGTTGCTTCAGGGTTCCTCCGAGCCATAATCTGTAGCTAGAGGTCATCCCACTGCAGCAGAAGCCCTTGGGCAGCCTGAGCAAGGCATGTCATCGACAGTTCCTGTCTCTCTGTATTTCGTACATGACCGAACAACATCGCTTTGGTTCACTCCAAGACGCCCTTGTTGAGAGCCCTTCCTGGCACAAAGTAACAATGTGGACGCGATCGAACCTCGATATTGACAGTCTAGGCGTGTCTGAACTACAAACAACACGAGCCGTATACCTCCTTCCTGGTGGAATGACTGGAACTGATCGGCTGTTGGACCCCCTCCGGCTAACACGCGCTGCTCATGTATGGTTGTTTGCATCTTTGAGTGGGTATAGTGACATCTCTGAACGGTCAAAGGGACTGTGTCTGTGATACAATATCCACAGTCAACGTCTATCTTCAGGAGTTCTGGGAACCGAGGTGATGCAAAACATATATATGATTACGAAGTATATGTGCACATTTATATTCCATGTGCTGCCCAGAGTTCCACTGCACGGACTGCCTTACTATTGGCGGCAACCGATTCCGCTGCACGGACTGCCTTACCATTGGCGGCAACCAGATCGTCCGTGGATGCCGGTTTTCATAGATTCCTGCTGTTGAGTAGTTGCTGGTGATCTTGAGGTTCACCGCACTCACACAGTTCGTCCCCTGAGACGTATCCTCTCTTCTGCGTGTTCACCTTACACTGAGATACTCCAGTTCTCAGTGTATTGAGGATCTTCCATGTCTCGTATGCGAGGTGATGTCTTGCAGCGAGTTCTTCTTAGGGGTTGTCCCAATATTTATTTAACGATGAGCTATGCAAAAGTAGTATACTATGGTTTGCAGGTATTATCTGAATTGGTTGCGTTGTCTGAAGAAAACTTTTTTCGATTTAAGTCTTGGTGGTTGATGTTCTCTTCCAAACATTGGGTGTCTTTGGTACGTCTTCTGCTTCTTTCTTTCTATTTCAGTTGCCGTTCTCCTTCGAATGTCTGGAGGTGTTATTCCCACGAGGTGGCAGATTTTGTTAACAGGGGTTGTCCGCAAGCAGCCGGTTACAATTCGTCCTGTTTCATTTAGGGCAATATTTACCTGTTTGCCATGGCTGGAGTTCTGTCATACAGGTGCATATTTAGCAGCGGAGAAGCACAAAGGAAGGGCAGATGTGTGGAGGACGTGTGGATGTGCTCCCCAGTTGTTGCCGGTCAGCTTCTTAATAATGTTATTCCTAGCACAGACGTTCATTTTTGTATTTGTGCAGTAGTCTTTGAAGGTGACAGAACGGTCCAGCTTTACTCCGTGGTATTTTGGGGTGTCACAGTGGGTTAACTGTTGACCTCTCCAGGTTATTCTGTCTCCTCCGAGCCTCTCTGTTCCGTAAGTGAAATGCACACACTTTGAAGGCTTTGGCTTCAGTTAGTTGCTATCACAATAGTCAGATGGTGCCTTAAACCTGTAGTGTGTTTTCGTCCTACCTCCTCAAAAGTTCTACGTTGCACAGCAAGTGCTGTCTCATCTGCGTAAATGAACGATATTATAAGAGTAATGGTGGTCATCTAGAGCACAAGGTTTGGACAGAAATATGGAAACACCAAAAATACGACACACTACCGTGACTAGTACGGTGTAGGAAACCCGTTGGCATTCAAAACTGGTTCGAATCGTCTCGCAGTGAGTAAATCCAGGCCCTATATGGTTTTCCAGAGAATTTTATACCATTATTTCTACAAAATAGTGTTAAGTATAGGTAACGATGGTAGAGGTGCATAGCAATCACGCATCCTTCTCTCCAGACTAGACCACAAAGGTTCAGTAATAACGATATCTGCTGACTGTGGTGGCCTGGCAAAAAGCGACAATTCATCCTCGTGTTCACAAGACCAGTACCGGACCATGTAAGCTGCGTTAACAGGGTCCCGTCATCTTGGAACAGAGCATCACAATTGGGAAAAAAACACTATACCACGAGATGGACCTGATCAGCCAAAATGGTCACATAATGCTTGGCATAAGGCGGCCTTGCAGAGTAACAATGGGACTATGGTACACCACGGTGCGGCAGCCCAAATAATCACCGAACCCTCACCACGTTTCATTCTTGGGACACCAACTTGACCATAAGTTGGAAAAAGTGTACAAGAAGACTCATCCGACCAAATACTTTTCTTCCATTGCTCCGTAGTCCAGGTTTTATGGTTTCGGCAAAACATTCCCCTGTTATGGGGATTTGCACAACTGATGAGTGGTTTTGGAATATTCTAGCTAGCCGTGCAATTCCGTGCTTATGGAGCTCCGTGTTGTTTTGGTGCTGACAGGGTTCGCAAGAGTGACATTCTGTTCTGCAGCGACTCTTACAACTGACTTCCTCTTATTTTTCGTCACAATTCTCTCCAATGATCGTCTGTCACGATCACTCATCGCACACTTACGTCCGCGTTCTGTTTAGTTAAATATGGAACTAAAGGAATGGTATAGAATACCTTCCGCAAGTCGTCAACCTAGTCTCTGTTGTCTACTTCCCTCTGCATCTGTAGGACGAACAGACGGAGCTAAGTTTTATAAGGTATCTTTTTGCGGAGTCAATATTTATTTTTACAGAAGACAGGTTCGTTCGCGAAAAATCTCATGCTACGAAAACATGAACCATATTCTGCAGCAGACGCCAGCAATATGCAACTATAATTGTTCGAATAGGTCCACTACCTTTCTTCAGAACGGAAATAACCTGCTGGATTCCTTCAGTAGCTTGGTACTCTTCGTTGCTCCAGGGACCTACGGTAACTACTGATAGAAGAGATTAAGGTCTTCCACATACAGCTTACGGAATGCTGAAGGTATGTTAAAGTGTCGAGTTTGCTTTCCTCTGCTCAGTGATTTTCTTTTCCGTGATCGTTTGTCTCATCCTTCAAATACATTGTCATCTTTTGTCTGAATTGACAGATATCGCAGTTGGTGGTGGATGACGTAAGCCAGAACATTGTAAACTAGTGCTGACAGAAACTTCTGCCCACATTTTCTCATTCATTTTATTGTTGTTGGAAACAGGGGACACATAAAGTTGTGCGTGTTAAGTTACGTGCAGTGCCACATTCCTACGAAACTTTCTTCGAGTATCCACACAGAAAACGGTACTACAAACAGCTGAAAGTTTCTTGTTCTTCTGTTGATGTCAACTATGCAGTTTATTATTTTTTTCGTCATCTCCAGGCACGAAAAAGCTTACAAGAAATTCATGGCCCGTAAACTATTCGAAAGGGTCGGCTTAATTTAACTGATAACTCAACCGCATTTGACCCAAAAGAGTATGATGAAAGTGAAGGCCCTTAAGCCCACAAAGAGGAAAAGGAAACGGGTATGTATGTATATTGTAAATTTCATCGTTAGAAATAAGCAGTACCTGAATACAATAAAGGCTGTAGGAAAAGTTACTTCCTGATAGCTAGGCTGCGCCTCGAAATCCTGTATTAACTTTCATGAAGTGAATGTGAAATGCCAATCAACTGGATGGGCAAATTATTCTGTTGCCTCGCTTGGTCCTTCTCAGCATGAGAAGCATAGCGTACCGTGCACAGGTCATCCTCTCTAGACGAACCATCAAAAACAGCTACAATATAAAGGCGCTATAGTACAAGTATCATACGCAGACAACTGCACTTAACACGCAACAATCGCAATGAGTCGTAAACGGCCATAAATGAGAGTCATAGGAGAAAAGTCTTATAACGCGTGCTGAATGACTCTTCTCAAGCCGTTAGACGTCATATGAACCGTCGGGAATGATTTGATTTGTTGCAAATGCTCTCACATAATTACAGACTCACACTTCACAATTTCTGACAGTAAATCGAAGTTTGAGATCGTGGCTTCAGTTTACGTTGACAATAATGTCTGTAAGCTAAAGCGTGTTCACTGGTTTGCTCTAAAATCCTCCAAAGTGAACTAATGGGTATCCAGTTGATGGAAACTTAGGTTAGCAATATGAAGGTAAAACACACCCTGACCCACTGAAAGTAATTAAGTTATGAAGTACGTTGTTCTAAAGGTTAAGCGAATGTGAGTTCGGAACAGAGTCAGCTGTGTCCCCATTAAGGTTAATCACGTGAACAAGGCCAGGTCCCTTACACAGAATATTGCTATAGCGTTATCTTGTTACAAGCCGTCTATACTGAATCGTGTTTTGACTTGGAAACTTTAGTTTCCGGCTGAAGCTGTTCTGATGCGGACGGCTTACACTGAAGCTTTCTTCCGGTGCACCATTACACACAAATGTGACAAATGGGTAGGGGGTGGTGTATTGTTACAGGATGCAGCCTCTACCGCACACGATCACCAGGGTTGCGGAGTACAACTGTAGGCTTAGTGCTTTCAAAATTTCTACAAACAGGTGGTAACAGACAATTCTGTCTGTTCAGTTACAAGTCCAGAAATCATTATCTGCCACGTCAAGCAACTAATAAGCAGTTATATACAAGAAGAATAGGCTTATAATGCGAACCTAGATCGCACAATAATAATAAAGCTTGCGAAACAAGGCTAAAACAGTGTTTCATTTCGGTAACGCAGCGTACAATGTTTTGCCAACAACCTACAGCTGAATCAATTAAATGTAATAATTTAATGCTGCAGCGTGAAGAGGTAGTTATAGACAAAGTCTTTGTGTTGATTCAGTGGAGATATACGACGGTATTAGCTGAGATAGTTGAATGCAACTCACGAGAGGCAAACGTTCGTGTCCAACTTCCCTCCCGGACCAGTTTTGACTACCTACAGAGGAAGTTCGTTTCGGCACGCTGGCGAGTGAGAAGTTTCATTCAGGAACTCAAAAACATTTGTAAAATAGAAAAAGCAAAACCGTTGGTGGAACCCCTCCCTCTCATACGCCTGCACCAAGGCACATTTTCTGGTCAAAAGTATCCGGATACCTATTGTTGTTGTTGTTGTTGTGGTCTTCTGTCCTGAGACTGGTTTGATGCAGCTCTCCATGCTACTCTATCCTGTTCAAGCTTCTTCATCTCCCAGTACTTACTGCAACCTACATCCTTCTGAATCTGCTTGTGTATCCATCTCTTGGTCTCCCTTTATGATTTTTACCCTGCACGCTGGATGTGTGTGTTGTCCTTAGGTTAGTCAGGTTTAAGTAGTTTTAAGACTAGGGGACTGATTACCTCAAATATTAAGTCCCATAGTGCTCAGAGCCATTTGAACCAGCCTATTGCAAATCAACGTTGGTGATATGGGCCTCTGGGTTACTCCTGCTTCCCTTTCTCGGTATTGGTGTGACTTGAGCAATTTTCCAGTCTTTAGGTATGATTCTTTCTGTGAGCGAGTTGTTGTTAAACCACTTTGTAATTACATTATCAACAGCCGAACTGGACAGCATTAGAAGTGTCGATATATGCCTGATAGATATGTTACTCACGGACATCCAGTGACTAGTCCACGTTCGAAGTCTCCAAGCTTTCCTGATAGAACAATTCTACATCTAAATCTACATCTACATCCATACTCCGCAAGCCACCTGACGGTGTGTGGCGGAGGGCAGCTTGAGTACCTCTATCGGTTCTCCCTTCTATTCCAGTCTCGTATTGTTCGTCTAAAGAAGGATTGTCGGTATGCTTCTGTCTGAGCTCTAATCTCTCTGATTTTATCCTCATGATCTCTTCGCGAGATATACGTAGGAGGGAGCAATATACTGCTTGACTCTTCGGTGAAGGTATGTTCTCGAAACTTCAACAAAAGTCCGTTCCGAGCTACTGAGCGTCTCTCCTGCAGAGTCTTCCACTGGAGTTTATCTATCATCCCTATCTATTGTTACTCTTTCTCTGTTGACAACAAAATACTCTCCGCCCCCTTTTATAATGGCGGTTCCGACAGTCGTGGCATCTAGTGGTCAATTTCTCATTATATTTCAATTTCTCATATATATAGGAGTGTGCAAACACTTCTGAAATTAAATCGCGATTCACAGAGTTGTAGATACCGATAATGGTCAGTTCCTGAGATTTCTCATAAAACGCACTACTATTCAGTGTTCCTACATGCGACGGACCCTCTGTCTAATGTCATTCCCATGGATCGAAACTGAAACGTTGGTTTTCGCACAGCTGTGACGGACGGTCAGTTTATTTCTTTGTTTATTTTTTCATTAAACTGTCACTGTCTCGGAAACGAACTGTACGCACTACGTTGACAGCAAACAGAGTAGTTCTTCCTTCGGTCGTTTGCTAATTCTATTGAGGAAAATTAGTAGCTGCTTATTAAATACCATTTTATTCGTAACTATTTACCCGTATAATCACAATTTGTATCTTAAAAATATAGATTAGTTTACATAAACCGAAGAAAAAATTACGAAAAACAGTGATAAAAAGTAAAATCGTGAGACCTCGAGAGCAGGTTTAGCCTCCTAATTGGAAATGTTTACCTATCCTTCGCACACATTGGCACCTTTCCTTCGCGAAGTGTGCGATTTGTGTGTTAAGTGTATCTGTTACCTGTAAATGGTACATAGCAGTTCAAATTCAGGAAACAATGTCCGAATGGTTAAGGGCTATTAGTTCTGTTGTCCATATACCAACAGGTATTTCTAACCACAAGTTCGAGATCGAAATGGACCATTCAGGACTGACCGGTATGTACTGTTATGCTCTCAAGTAAATAGGTCAGCGAATAGACGATAACTTGTCTCTGCTTTTCTAAGTTATAAATCTTTCATGAAAGATTTAGTGAAGGTGCGATGTATGTGATGCCAGTAGTCTACACGGACGGCAACCGTAGTCACGAATCTCTGATTTGGTATGGAGTATGCTTGCATTTGCATTTCGTTTTGATGAGAAGCTGGAATAAATTGTCACCAACGAACCATTCGTCAAAGAAATGGTTGCAGACGAGGAAGTACAGTGGAACACATCACGAACTTACTGACCGCTGACACACGACAAATTTGACAATTTATTTTCTACGAATATTTCGAGACGGACCCAGGACTCCTGCAAAACGAGAAATATACTAAGCTGGAATCCAATTAGTACATATCCAACATAAAGTATTTGTCTGTACTGCTTTTATACTGCGTCAGGTGTTCTATAACATACTTTTTTGTTGTAGTATTTTTGTGATTTTATCTTGATATTTGAAAACTTGACTACTTTTTAATCGAAACTGTTATTAATTCTTGCATTTCTCCTCAAACCTTAAAAGATTGTAGAGTTAGCGCCCCCAACTTCCTCTTTCTACAGGGCTAGTTTATGCTTTATTCCAGATACAGCTTCCAATCCAAGGTGCACCTTTACCAAGGTTGTGTCCGTCGCAAGGTGCACCCTTCCCAAGGTTAAGGACCAGACAGGTTGGTATGGCCGAGAAGGTCGCAAAAAAGGTCAATGCCAGCAACTTTGAGTACTGATCCGCTACTAGGCTATCCAGCGACGTCGCCTTCTTTTTATCTTCCGGATATGAAATATTTTTGCCATTTTATGATCCTATATTCCGTCAGTTGGTCAATGTCTACAGTGATTTCTGGCAACATCAGAGGTAGAGGCCGAATATTAAGCAGCCATTTCTGATGATTAATGCAGACGCAATATCCGGTAACTACACGTCTAACATGGCAGGTGTTCCGTTTATGTATATTTTCGTGCACCGAGGTGGCTGAAGGAAAGCTGAATCTTTACTCTTGTTCTCCTTTGAGCACTTCATATCGATTTATGTCTTCAGTTATTTCTTGTGCCAGTAAGGACGCTTTAGAAAGTTTGATAGACAGCCACCGTTGGTAATTTATTATGTGACGTCGCATGCATTTATACAAACTGTGGACCCATAATACAAGAAATTAAAATTAGTTTAGTTACTTGTCAACAGACACATCTGATATTGTTTTCAAGCATCTAGTAATTTAGCAAAGGGACGATGTTATTTGACGGCAGCCTTTAGTGAGAGGAAACTTGCGCCGCCGCGTAGCTATGCAGAAAAATTTATTAATCGTATAAACGTCTGAGTCTCATCCACAAATAGGTGAATTGTTCGCTTTTTCTTTAGCTATATTGCTATTAATGTTTTGTTCTTGTCTGGTACCTTTGACACTGCTTTACAGAATGCTTTGCGTATTGTGATTACACCATCTCCGTAAGGAAACTGAGAGGTACAATGTAGCAGAAACCTCAAAACACTCGTGAATAAGCTTTCTGAAATAAAAGGAAGTTGCATTTTATGTTAGTTGAAATTGCTACGCATAAAGGAATAAATATTTGAAAGAACTTCAGTGGCTATTCATCTACATATACATGGATACTCTGCAAATCACGTTTAAGTGCCTGGAAGAGGGCTATTGATAATATTGGCCGCTGTCTTCAGATGTTAATGAAAGTTTACGTTCGTTTTTAGTTAATTACTAATTCATTCTCCAGATCGTGACTTATTGTAGAAGCCTGACAACAGCAGACTAGACGATGTTTTGAAAATACCAAAAACTTACACCACGCTGTAAGATTATGAAACTTACTCGCTCACTAAAGGTGTCGAATTCCGGTCTGTTTGATTCGTTTTGCAAGTGTAGAGGAAATCAGGTATTTGTTCTGCAATTTACTCAGACGGTTATTTGTGACAATGAATAAGGGTGGATGTTCGAGTTTTAAGGTATTAAGACAGCAAACGGACCGAATGATAGGACATCACTGTTAATAACTGTGACAGAAAAAAATTATTCTACATCTTAGCAGATAACGTGATGTGAGCAGTAAAACTGCTTCTTTTATTTCTATAAATAAGTTTTGCTATTATTTTATCTTCATTTGACAGTTACTGACTCCTCGTGCAACCACAGTTACATCGGACGGTATGTGGCGAACTGACGTGGAATTCCGTTATTGACTCACAGAGATTATAAGCAGTTTTGACCGAAAGTGTCTAGAACAAGGAGCGAGACACAGAAAATTAACACAACGGTTCTTTCTACTGACATTCAGCGAAGGCGCGTAGTGAGACATGGAGCGTAACTCCACTGGCGCAGGGAACAAAAGGCGATTCGTATTGAACTCTGCGAGATTGAAATTCAGTCATGGCTGGTGATTTAATGTGATTTCCAAATCTACTGTGCTGTCCGAAGTCCATATTTACTTTTCTGTGTTGCATGTGCTGAGATTTCTTTCCGTTGTGTAACACTTTATTAGAAGAGCAATGACAGAAAAACAGACGTAGGCAATTTGCCTCAAGACTGTTATGGCCTAGCTTGGTGTGGTGCACATTCCAGTACACGTCTCTTCGTGTACTGGGGACATGTGGCTGGCCTACTGGATGACGTTGCCTGACACTGGACCAGTAGAACAGCTGGAAGAAACTCTGGAGGTGAACATTTACTTCGAATGTCAACCAGAATGTATACTGCCAGTGTATGTTATTTTTGATTCCATATTTCCGACAGGAGCGTTTGATTTAGAAGACGATTATTTTGTTATCCATAAAAAAAAGTTTTCGACGAACTGTTTCGATAATGATTATTTTTGTACAGCACCCAGTGAATATTTTTTTTTTCATCTGACAACCAAGAAACATCCCAGGCTTTAAACTCTTGTGACGGACTGCCAGTTTGACCATCTACTGCCGATTATGATTATCCTTCGTTGCTGTAAGAATAACGGTACGTCAAGATATTTGTATACAAATTTGCATTATGAAGAAACACACTTTCTGTTCTTGCTACACATCATGAAGTTTTCTGTTCTCAAAAAGAATTCTCGTCACGGCATATGGACTCCGAGGAACGCCTACAATTTCATTTCATACTATTTATTTCTTGATTACGTTCTTTATTTCTGTAAAGATGAGAAGATTATGAATCACTTTTTATCGGAACATGTTATTTACTTTTAAATTTAAGTAAAGTACTGAAGCTTGCTGATGAAAGCCCCTTTGGAGAGAGCAAAGAAGGGCTCTGAGGGAAGAAGGGAGGCACTATAAAAAAAGACCTACATAGAATTCACATTATTCAATCAGCACACTTCCGATGTGAGAAAATGAACGACATCAGTGACATATAATTTTCAGTCCTAGACACAGGATCGGATTGGCTGTTTGCGGAGCTAGTTAGAATAAAACATGAGCTTCCATCCAATGTCTACAGGCACTTTTTAAATTGGTCGTACAAGTCCATTTAAAAGTTATGGTTCGCGAAATTGCAGTGTATGAGTTTAATTTATTTATTCAGAAACTAATTTCTTGAAAAGCAGGAAGGTGAGTTAGACCCGGGGTCGAATCTGCGCGACGGATAAACGACCGTGGCTGGTACACTGGTCAGCCTGAGTGTGGCTTCTAGGTGGTTTTTCACTCTAGTTTGGAGAAATACTGGACTGGAATATGATTTCCACCTCAGAAAATACGATATACAAACGGTTAACATACCATCACATGCAGAACGGAGTTTACAGAGTTCAGAAACAAGTTTCTTAGAAGGCAGATACTTATTGGTCATTGTACTTACTGAACTGTTTTTGTTAATGTCACTGAAATTTGAGTTTTTCTAGGTGGGCACATAAGTTAGTAGCGCTTTTGTTTTGCAGTTGCTATCTGGTTGCTATCGGTTTATTTAGCGATTGTCTTTTTTTATTTGTAGGTTCACTGTTGCTATTTCAGTTAAAACATTGTCATTTAATCATTTGGAGAGAGTGCGTGGAGATGTGGACGCTAGAAAATGGAGTGCTAAGTGGAGAAATCGGAACATTTCCCACACGTTCTTCTATTTGAATTAGTGCAGTGGTGACAGCATCTGAGGGAGCCAGGAAAAATTGCACCGAGTAAGGAAATATTACCGTTGGAAATTTGTGGGAAGGGCTTATGGGACCAAACTGCTGAGATCATCGGTCCCTGAGCTTACACCTAACGTAAACTAACTTACGCTAAGGACGACACACACACCCATGCCCGAAGGAGGACTCGAACCTCCGACAGGGGGAGCCGCGAGGACCGTGACAAGACGCCTTACACTGGGCGGCTAACCCGCGCGGCGTTACAGCTGGAAAGAGCATGGCGAGACCATTTTGACATTAGAGGCTCTCCACGTTCAGGAAGACCTTCGGGATTTGATGTAGTCAGTTTACCTGAAAACTAGCAAATTTGTGATCATTCCACCATGTTGCTACATCGCATGTAGTAGGGAAGGTTCAAAAATCGAGTGTATGGGTATCGCAAGCAATCAGTGGGTTGTCATACGGGCATCTCTGCTTGCTCGTCATGAACAGGTTCGTGAACAACATCGACTATTGCTGTCGTGAATTCTTACTGCTGACGAGAAAGGGTATCTTCATGCTGAAATAAGGAAAAGAAAGGTATGGAAGCCCAAACAAAGTAGCAACCCTACAGGCATCCACAAAGGCAATGTTATGCATCTGGTGGCACGGCGATGATGTGGTGCACTATGAATTGCTTCCCAGAGGTGGAATCATCGCTGCTGACATTTGTTGTCAACTACTGAGGTGTCAAAGACGCCATCCAAGAGCAACGACCATAAAGACTGCGTGAAGTGATGCTATTCCGTGATGACGCCCGCCAGCATTCTCCTAGACTGTTAAAGACATTGTATAGGAGTTGGATGGGTAGTCCTTCCACACCCATCTTATTCACCTGATCCGGCGTCCTCAGATTTTCGCCTTTTCTGCTCTCTGTCGAACAGCCTTCGAGGAACTTCCTTTCCGGATGAAAATGCGCTCCGAAAACGGCTCGACGGGTCTTTCGCCTCAAAACCACGTGATTTCTGCAGCCGCGGTGTCGAAAAGTTACCCCAGCAGTGACAGACTGTTGTAAATAGTGGAGAATATGCTAGTAATGTCTAATGTCTCTGCTATGTGTTTCTTTTGTGCTTATGCAAAAAGGCTACGAACTTACGTCCCAAACCAATACTATATTAATTTGTAGAGCAGGTAGACTGACGCCTTGATTGGAAAAGCAACCCTGTAATCTGTAACTGGCTTCATTGGCGTACCTAGAAGATAAAAAGTATACATTCGTAGTGTGTCAATGGAATTGAATGTGGTCATTTAAGTTGTAGACCACTAATACAAATACAACGTTATGTGGCGTCTCCAGAGTGGTGTGATGTAAGACGTTCTCTCAGACAAAATTACACCGAGTCACTCGCACATTTGTGAAGATTCCCCATATGATCATTTCTTGGTCGTTAGTCGCATATGTGATACTATGACGGAAACCTTTCCAAAAATTATAAAGACGGACTATATCTGTTGACCTGTGTCTTCTATTTGCGAGATATCGTTTACGAATGAAGCAAGCAGCTCAGTAGATCGAACTTATTACGAGGTGAGCATGACATTAAAAAGATCATGACCAAGGGTATCGTAAGATTAAACACTCGTTTCTGTAACAACACTCCACTAACAAAAGGGCAAGGAGGCTGCGTCATGATCCTGAAAGACCAGTTTCTGAAAACTGAATGTTTATGATGTCATATCTTGTGAACTACGTGTCCTACAAGGACATAATTTTGCCAGTACATTCAATCGTATGTGTGGATACTGTCTGCAACATGTGTGCGACTTGAGTTAATAGTAAAGATGTAGTAAATTAGAAAGTCATGCCTGATGCTGGAGTTTTCAGGTTAAACAAAGAAAATATAGTAAGCGATAAATTTTCTTCCATTCAGTATTTTGCGCACAGCAGTTAGCCAGAAAAGTTTCTAAAAGCCTTGAAATTATGTGTAACGTTTGTTGGAAGTTGCGAAGTGCTCTCATTCTCAAATACTAAATGAATATAGTCTGGATAATATGCGCGTTGTGAGTTACTCTGCGTCAACACATAATATGCACAGTTTTTAACTTTAATACTTCACTTATTGTGTTAAGACTTCATCGTAAGAATACATTTGTTAATGAGTAGGTTATGAGAGCCGCTGTGGCCGAGCGGTTCGCCAGCACGGTAACTCAGCGTTTTCGGTCAGCGGGTTAGCTGCCCTCTGTAATACAAAAACTGAGTTAATGGATGAACGACGAACTGAAACGGGTGTCTTGCGACGTCGGCCCCGAGCAGATGCAACAATCAAAAACGAACAAAATGAGATTATATATAAAAAAAAAGCGGTTCTCGGCGCTTCAGTCCCGAACCGCGCTGCTGCTACGGTCGCAGATTCGAATCCTGCCTCGGGCATGGGTGTATGTGTTCTTAGGTTAGTTAGGTACTAGTTTTAAGTCTAGGGCACTGATAGCCTCAGATGTTAAGTCCCATCGCGCTTAGAGCCATTTGAACCATTTTGATAGTTGACAGAAATAATAAAAATCAAGTTTTAGTACTCCTGGAAGACGTAATATAGGCTACTTACGACTGAAACAGTGTTCCCGTTTTAACCGTTTACAGCGTGTTTCATAATTCATGTTACACACTTTTGGGGCTTGTAGAGGGGACTCTAGTAGATCAGGTTTTACATGGAACCCATGTCTGGAAACGTCATCCAACGGCGCTACAGAGCGTCAAAGTTATAGGCGCCAGTATTTGTATATGTATGTTTATATACTGGGCGATTCTGCGAAAATGTTACTGACTTTCAAGGATGGGGGAGAAGGATGAATGTGTGTCTGGTGTAACACCTACAACGCCTCTCAGTGTTAATAAATCAAAATAGCTCGAAATATAAATTCAGAAAATGTCCTAAGCCCCTCCACAAGAAGTAATTCACGAAATAGAAATAAGAGACAAATAGAGGGAAATCTATAGCAGAAAAATAATAGAAAAAGAAAAGAATATTAATCATAAATTTTGGAAGCATGGGAGGGGGGAAAACGATAGAAATGGTTAAATTGTTAGTTATTCTTATATATCAGAAAATAAATATTATAGTCACAGAATGTAGGTCTCGAACACCAAAGATAGCGCTTACTGAAGTATAAATAGACATTCAATGCAATTACGATACTCCAGTCTCTATCCTCTAGTCTGTCCGACGTCAATTAGAACGTACAGCTTTAGGAAGCAACAGTAGGAGCTTTATTAAACCAGGGCGCAAGAATAAATCGCGACGAGATTGTTCTTTGCAAAGCAATAATTTCAGATCAGAATTAGAACTTTTTTCATATTAGAGGAACGCGGAGGTGATCAATAATCTCTCTGACTTCGTGTGAAGATTTAAATATTTTACTGAATTAACGATTTTTGGACAGATTCGGACTTTGTATTGTGATAGTGGAAAAGCTTTACTTCACGCGACTAGTAATCATAGTTCGTGACAGTTTATGGATAGTAAACGGGAACAATCTTTTTATCGAAAGTGACAGAACACTGTTTAGTATCTCTGATATTGACGGGATTCCAGATTAGATACTTATTCAAAGAACCCCTTTTGAATGCGATCATGTGAATGAACTGAATTATTAATAATTATTGTTAAATGAAATAACGTGTTAATTTGAAATTGACTATTTGTCTTGAACTTTACTTCGATTTAGGTTCATAAATAATTAGGTTACGTGATTTTCACCAAGAATAAACTGCAGACTAGTGACTGAAACAAGTGAACGAGAATCTATTGAGTATTAATTTACTTATGGTTTTTTTCCTTCAAAACTGGGAAGACAATACTTGTAGTGACTCACTGGGTTAATTTAAGAACTAGCCGGGATAAAACAAAGCCCCTCAATACCAGTCAATGTATAGATAAATTAACATTTCTACTTTCATGGAAGATACGGAAGTCGGGATAAAAAAAAAGCGTCGCTACACTGGTTTAGAAAAGAACTAGTCGAAAGTTACGAGGGCTATCCACAAAGTACATTACGTTTTGGAATTAAAAATAAATAAAGTATTGGAATTTTTTTATTATATACAGATGAAAGCCACACTTAAATACTACTTTTCTACGTAGTTGCCATTTAAATTAAAGCACTTAGTGATGCACGAGCTTGGAAATTCCTTCGTCGTAAAATTCGGCCGCCTGCGCCTTCAACGACGTGGTTACCTCTTCTTTTGGGACAGAAAAGGTGTGATTTTTGTGGATTTCCTGGAAAGAGGCACTACAATAAACTCTCAAATGTAATGCCAAACTCTGCACAACCTCAGAAGAGCAATACTAAACAAGAGCAGGGGAAAGTTGGGCTCAAAAATCTTGCTGATTCACGACAACGCCCGGGCCCACACGGCAAATGCCACTCGTGAAGTTCTCGAATCTTTTAAGTGGGAGTTGTTTCCTCATCCTCCGTACAGTCCCGACCTGTCACCGAGCGACTTCCACTTATTCCCAGCAATGAAGAAGTGGTTGGCTTTGCAGCGTTTTGATGACGACGCACAGCTTCAAGGAGAGGTAACCCTATGGTTGAAGGCTCAGGCGGCCGAATTTTACGACGAAGGAATTTCCAAGCTCGTCCATCGCTACGATAAGTGCCTTAATTTAAATGGAAACTATGTAGAAAAGTAATATTTAAGTGTGGCTTTCATCTGTATATAATAAAAAAATTATCCAATACTTTATTTATTTTTAATTCCAAAACGTAATGTACTTTGTGGATAGCCCTCGTACAAGCCAAAATCGTTCTGATATCTGTAAAAGTTAATCTACTAAGTGCCATCTACAACCACGATAAGCGTGCAACACGAATTGTGAAACACCCGCTAGATTAGCTGAGACACTTCCAGAGTGGAACTTACGGATGGTGTCCGTGCTGCCGGCCCGTTGCTGCCGGGCCGTCTGCTGTTCGTAGGCGGCGCTGGCGTAGACGTCGTCTTCAGAAGCGTCGAAACCCATCTCGGCGGAGTTGGCGTGGTAGGCGGCGACGGTCATCTGCAGCACAGCAGAGAGCGCAAGCGTCTGTAAGCGCCGGCGTCACTGGGACTCTCTTATACGAGGCGCCGCTGCGCTACCCCCACCCGCCGACGGCCTCCAACCCCGCCCCCTCCCCTCTGGTCCACGCACTCGCCTGGTGACGCCACCTGTTGTCTAAGCGCCTCCGCGTCTGCTCTCAGGTCTAGGCGTGTGCGCCGGCAGAAGATAAGGTGGACCGCTTTCTGCAAATCTCCCCGCGTTAAGCTGTTACGGTTATTTGTTCCTCAGGGACAGAGTCCAGTGGAAGATTCTGTGTGAGGAGTTTTTCGGGTGCCAAGGTATCTCAGTGGTAACGAGACCGTAAAGGACGGATTAACTGCCTTATCTCTTGAGAAGCCCTTACTGAGGCTGAGACGATGAAACCTCAGTCGTATTAAATCCAGGTGTGGGCCGTTTGATCCAGGGTGTTGAAACGTTTTCTACAGGCAGTTAGGACGAGAGTGAAAGCAGAAAGGAACGAATTCTAGAATTTAATGTGTCCATGACGATATTAGTTACATGTTCCATAGATCACCTGAAAGATTCTTTTATCGAAATGACGTGGATACTCATGCAACTACAATTTTTTTGGAATAGAAAGAATTCTCCAGGTGAAATGATTTGAAATTAGATTGAAAACTTGCTTCACTACTTGTCGGACATTTCATGTTATTGTAAAAAGGAACAAAAGTTTTTACTGCTGCATACTGAAATGCTTTCTGAGCTACTGACAAATTTAACAATAGGTTGTTGTTGTTGCTGTGCTCTTCAGTCCTGAGACTGGTTTGATGCAGCTCTCCATGCTACTCTATCCTGTGCAAGCCTCTTCATCTCCCAGTACCTACTGCAGCCTACATCCTTCTGAATCTGCTTAGTGTATTCATCTATTGGTCTCCCTCTACGATTTTTGCCCTCCACGTTGCCCTCCAATACTAAACTGGTGATCCCTTGATGCCTCAGAACATGTCTCACCAACTGATCTATTCTTCTAGTCATATTCTGCCCCAAACTCCTCTTCTCCTCAAGTCTATTCAATAACTCCTCATTAGTTATGTTATCTACCCATCTAATCTCCAGCATTCTTCTGTAGCACCACATTTCGAAAGCTTCTATTCTCTTCTTGTCCAAACTATTTACCGTCCATGTTTCGCTTCCATACATGGCTACACTCTATACAAATACTTTCAGAAACGACTTCCTGACACTTAAATCAATACTCGATGTTAGCAAATGTTCCTTCTTCAGAAACGCTTTCCTTGCCATTGCCAGTCTACATTTTATATCCTCTCTACTTCGACCATCATCAGTTATTTTGCTCCCCAAACAGCAAAACTCCTTTACTACTTTAAGTGTCTCATATCCTAATCTAATTCCTGCAGCATCACCTGACTTAGGTAATAAAGGTCATTTTCCCTCTAGTGTTGTAGGTATGTACACACCACTGTCCTTCTCAAATTTTGTTGGATTATTTATGGTGAATTTCATTAGCGAATATATGTACTGTGACTGCGAAGTTAAAATGCCTAGCTTCTTGAAGAGATACCTACTCGATGTCCGTGGGTAGACACCACGTATTATTCTTACTACTCGCTTTTGTGGAATCATGCAAATATGTCACGAAGTTGATACGTTTTTTTTGGAAGACTTCATGTTTACGCCGGTCTTTCAAAAAAAAATTGCGTGATTGTGAATCCCAGTTATGAAAAGTTGATACGTTTGTTTTAAAGATTAGCAGTTGTACGGAGAGCAAAGAGAGCTGCATTTAATTTTTGAGAAGCTCAGTAATATGCTTCTTCCAGTTCTAGCTTTCATCAATATGTATCACCAAAATTTGAAGCATTCTACTCTTCTTACTGACTCCTGTTCTTACACTAAATCAATGGTTGGTATTACTATTTGTTGTGGAGAACTGAACGTAATGCTTTTTAATTTAGGGACAGTCCATTTTCAGAGATCGACTTTCTTTAGAAAATATCATTCACTTACTCCTACGTTGCTTTGTCTCTAAGGAGATGCATCATAACATTAGTATCTGTGCAAAAAGTACCAACTTTCCTTGTTGAATGTTAAGTGGAAGGTCGTTCACATAAATAAAGAATGGGAATGGATACAAAATTGAGCCCTGTGGGACTCCTATTGTGACTGTTGTTTTGCCCAGTCTGTAAAATTTTCTACCTTTCCGACAGTGTCTGAATTCTTCAGCATAACTTTCTGCATTCTGAAGTATGATTTAAACAAGCTGTGTGTAAAGCCATCGATTCCAAAAAACTTCAGTTTTCCTAAAACAGCATCATGATCTACACAATCAAACGCCTTGGAAAGATCACAAAAAATACCAACTGGCGATATATTATTGTTTAAGACTTGTACTGTTTGAGAGTGTCTGTATAAGCAGAAGTCTTAGTCGAGCAACCCTTCTGGTTAAGGTTGTTAGAGACACTCGGATTGGAAAACGAAATGCAAGGAAAGCAAATCATCCATGTTCTTTTGAGAGGAAGCTTCTTGGCATTGATTGAATCAGTTTAGGAATGAATGTTGGGGTTTCACATATCATCGATGTTGAAGTCATTAGAGCCGGTCGGGGTGGCCGAGCAGTTCTAGACGCCACAGTCTGGAACCGCGCGCCCGCTACGGTCGCAGGTTCGATCCTCGGGCATGGGTGTGTGTGGTGTCCTTAGGTTAGTTATGTTTAAGTAGTTCATTTTTGAAGTCATTAGAGATGGAGCACAGGTTCAGGTTGGAGGACGGGGTTCAAATGGTTCAAATGGCTCTGAGCACTATGGGACTTAACTTTTCAGGTCATCAGTCCCCTAGAACTTAGAACTACCTAAACCTAACTAACCTAAGGACATCACACACATCCATGCTCGAGGCAGGATTCGAACCTGCGATCGTAGCGGACGCGCGGTTCCAGACTGTAGCGCCTAGAACCGCTGGGCCACTCCGGCCGGCGACGGGGTAAAAAGACGGCCGAGTCCTTTTCAGAAAAACCATCCTTGCATTTGCCTCAAGCGACTTATGGGAACCATGTGTAAATCTACTATATCAAGTCCTTTGGTAAGCTAGGAAATAGTCAAATGGTTCAAATGGCTCTGAGCACTATGGGACTTAACATCTATGGTCATCAGTCCCCTAGAACTTAGAACTACTTAAACCTAACTAAACTAAGGACATCACACAACACCCAGCCATCACGAGGCAGAGAAAATCCCTGACCCCGCCGGGAATCGAACCCGGAAACCCGGGCGTGGGAAGCGAGAACGCTACCACACGACAACGAGATGCGGGCTAGGAAATAGTCGTTGGGCATTTTAGTGTTGACAGTGCATCTCTCTTTCAAATTGGAGCTCGTGAAAGTTTGACCTCGTTTCAGACCTGTGGCGTCAGTCAATTCGTGAGCTGGTGGGAGTTGCGTAAAGCAGTAATCATTATGAACTACGGCATTAATGCACAGGTAGGTGAGGAGAAAAAATTTAGTTAGCAATAAGTTTCCGGAATGATAGTAAAATTCAGGCTGAAGAGATGTCAATGATGCTTCAATGATGACAATGCTACCCCCAGAGAAAGTGAAGAAGAATTACAGTATCTACTGAATCGTATAAACAGTCTAATGCGTACACAATAAGCACTGAGAATAAACCGTGCGAGTGGCAGAAATGAGACTAGCGATAAAATTAACATAAAAATTGAGTAGATGAACGTTACTACCTTCTACCACGGAAGCAAAATAACAAGTGACGAACGAAGCGAGCAAGATATAAATAGCAAATTAGTCAATGATGGACTGTGGGAAAATCAGAAAAGAAAACAATCGATGCGTTTGCTGTGTGGTGCTCTAGACGGCAAGAAATGGGGTTTTCCGCAGAACTGGCAAGGTATGGAACGTACGGAGAACACTGACAAGAAGAAGGGACAGGATGATAAAGGTGTAGGATGAGACTGATATTGGAATACATCCAGCAAATGATTGAGCATGTTAAGTGGAAGAACTACTGTGAAACGAAGAGGGCGAAGAATTCGCGGAGGGCCGCATGAAATTAGTTAAAAGACTGTTAACCCAAAAACAAAAGGGTAAACAGATTGAAAATAGAAGGTTGTCAAAGAAGTTATCGTTAAGATCTGATTAAATGCAGGAGGTTAAAGTTAACAGTCGCATGTGAATAATAAGCAATGTCATTTGTCAGATACAACGTTTCAACTAAATTTTCTAGGTTTTCATGGAGAACGATAGAGAATGACTCTAACCGTAATGAAGATGGAATTTTACCAGTAGTGGCTAGTGCTGGTGATAACTTGAGCTGTTAGGTTGAAAGAGTTACCAGAGGAACAGTGCGTTACGTGTTTTACCCGTTCTGTGTTATACGATGTCGAAAATTCTCATGCGATTAATTAGGTAAATGAAAAATGAATAATGATCAAATAGTAGTTATGGGTCGAAATAGGAACATGGGACTGGCACTAGACACGATCACAGCTCTTAATGATCTCGTGTTTACCTGCTTGTGGGACCTACCCTCCAACTAAAAACGTTTCAGTTACATGAACTGAACCAACGGCCTTGCCGCTGTGGTCACACCGGTTCCCGTCAGATCATCGAAGTTAAGCACCACTGCCAGGATGGGAGACCATCCGGTCTGCCGAGCGCTGTGGTAAGAAGGCAGGTTAGCTTCTTCCCTGATTTCCTGACTGTTCTTTTGCTCGCTATGGGAAATGGAGGAAGATCTGAGCAAATGGGGAGCTGATGAGTCATTTGACGGCTGTGGAGGAACAGCTGAGGAAATGATAAGGTACGGAGGTGTGGGTCTGGAGGAAGGGCTGAGGGAACGAGCTGTTGACCAGCGGCGGGAGCAGCCTGTTGATTGTTTTCGACAAGATCAGTGGTGTACGGGGCTTGAAAGTCTTCATCTGTAAACATGTTGCCGTCTAGAGGCTCAGTGTCAGTAGCTCTGAGCCCGTTCATAGCAGTCTGGACAGTACTCACTCTGAGATATGCTTTGCCAAATATTCCAACAATTTCTCGAACGGCTGACGCTAAATAATCTTCGCAGCCTTGACAATAGGCAGTCTTCAGTGGACCATAGAAAGAAACATGGAGTGGCTGCAACCTCTGTCTTGTACGAGCTGGAAATCCTAGTTGGTGTATCCATTATTCCTACAAAGGTCAATGGACTCTAGAGTGACATGCGATGCGTGATTATAATTAGAACTGGATTTTGTTTGCTTGGGTGAGCATGATTGGTAAAGTATCCTAAAAACATCAGAAAATTTTGAGCAGTCACCCACCCTGATTCATGAGCCAGTCCAATAGCGCCTGGGAGTGCCCCATTTAAGAAAATCTGGATTCATCCTTACTCTGGAAAAGACGGGGGAAAGTGGAATGTAAGTCCCAGTAGCACTTACGTATACCACAAAAAGCCGTGACTATTACTCCTTGTTCAGAACAAGAAACTTTAATCACACGGAGGGAAACAGTCGGTGAGATCACTTTTAGCAGTTTTCGTTGAGATTGTGGAAAACACCGTTTCGCCGATGTTGGAGATATTCTGGGTCTGAACAAATACTTCAGTCTAAGTTCTTTAAGTGTTTCATAAAATTTCACTACATAGTTCGACTGAAGGCTACGAGCAGAGCTACCGATGTTGCCTCTGGTTTTCTCACAGTCAGTTTCCATATTTTACGAAAATATTTTATGAAGTATTTTCCAGAGGTTTTGTTATCTTTATTGAACCGATGCCTCACTCATAATTTTACTGCTTTCGGAAAACGCAGGTTGCCACACTGTTTACTTATTACCCCGAATGTTCTTTTCTCTGAATCAGTCGTATCGTGTCAGCTCTTTTATTTAATGGTCGGTAAAAGTGTGTTTAAATCTTCCTGAGTTTCAAGGATAATCCTTGAACAAATAAAAGTTTTATCCCTAAATTTAAAGATGCATTATTTTTTGAGGCATTTCCTTAAAAACATTTTTACTACAGTAGCCCATTACGACTTCCCTGTTGCCAAATTCCGTAGTGTTGGATCTGGCATGTCATGTTTCTTTGCTACTGTATTTACACTAGAAGTTTTATCTCTTTCTTCAGCAGTAGCTGCATTCATAGGCCCTTATCGCAGTATCCCCTGTCACTTTCACTGGTATAATTTCTTGGCATTATGTTTATAAAATCCAAAATATTAATAAATGAACAGTCATTCATTAGAATTTAAACTAAGAAAAGAACCTACATCTAAAATTCAGTTTCAAAATCAAATATTAAATAACGACAGAAGCTGTTAATGAAAATTGGTTCTCCAAAATATGCGGGGTAAGATGACAAACTACCGCAATTCTCACCTTACCCACCCTGACATTCATCATCTTATCCTGCGCGGTCAGTTTCGTTCTGAACTCTATTGTCATTATCCTAGTTTATTGTCGACTACCTGCAGCATGCCGGCCGGGGTGGCCGAGCGGTTCTAGGCGCTACAGTCTGGAACCGCGCGACCGCTATGGTCGCAGGTTCGAATCCTGCCTCGGACATGGATGTGTGTGATGTCCTTAGGTTAGTTAGGTTTACGTAGTTCTTAGTTCTGCAGGACTGATGACTTTAGATGTTAAGTCCCATAGTGCTCAGAGCCGTTTGAACCATTTGTCTACAGTACAATCTGTGGCAAAATTACATATATTATAAATACGAGTTGGTGGGTGTGAATCTTTGTGACTCATTCACCCTGAAACGGCTGGACGGATTTGGAAGAAATTTGGAAGGGAATTAGCTTACAACCTAATTTAACACATAGGCTATTTTTAAAAGTATGTAGTACAAGATATTTATCGATTTGATGAATATAACACAAAATGTGGAACAATAATTGCTCTTAGAAAAAGCTATGTACTCTTTGACGTTTGAACAGCATAGTGTTTGTGGTAATGCTTTTACTGTTTAATATGTCCTTCGTAATACGATTCAATGTAGTAAATACAATGCTTATACAATCCTCGAAGTATTTAATCCATACTTCCATACAAGCACGTCGAGTTAGTATAGTTCTTACTCTTTGGAATGGATATAGCATATTGTGTGGATTAACACTCAAGTTAATTTTTTGTTCCGAAAAAAAATCACTGGTCCCATCGCATGGTCAATGTGACTATTGTTATTCTGAGATGGGTAACGTCACTAAGAAGTCATCCATGGAAGTTAACTGTCAAATGAATGCATTAAGTTTAGCGTATACAGATTAGTTCCTCAATAAAACGAGTGATTTATGAGGGACATTTATTCTGTCAGCCTCTCACATCGCCTCAGTTTTCTTTTTTCTTTTTTTTTTTCAGATGTCGTGCGGCTTGCTGGGATGCATGTGGCTCTCGCTTCAATACCTCCAAGAGAGAAATTTTGTGATAGCGTATATGCATGGATGTGAGTTTCGGCATTAGCATCTCTTTATTAATAAGCCCGCTGGGCGCACATAGTAAAACATAAAAAAATTGCATTTGCATGAAGGTGAGTAGATGCGCAGTTTTCCAATATTTCAACGTGGTAAGTTTGAAAACATATAGTTCTTTTATGATGACTTTCGCAAGGACTTTATTTCTCAGGGAAGTCGAAACCTTCGTAACATTTCATAGATGGAAGTGTCGTGAAACCTTGAAATATTTAATAAATTAATTCATAAATCAATATCCCTTTTGTTAGAATAATTGTAGTCAGATTTTAGTCTGTTTACCTGTAATTGAACCTTACGCCTGTAAAACAACCCAAAAGACTTTCTTCGCACATGCCAATAACTGTTCTCAGACTCAAATACGATTCTTACTAACACGCAGAAAATGCTACATAGAATCACACTTTAGTGGACCTAATTTTGTGACACAGAAATTAATAATTTTACCTATAGGTTAGTTGGTTACCGATGTCCAGAATGTATGGAGTAAACGCTCTGCTGAGCACAGCAAGAAATTATGGAAATCTCTCGCAGCGTAATTATGCGTTGCAGGAACACGGAAGACGCTCTGTATACGAAACCTTGAAATTGAAACGCTCTCGACTGACATGGCGGTCAGTTTAAAGCAAAGTTCTGCACTTACTCATTATGCTGTGACGCACACGGTCCGCCTGAGGCATTCGCAATGAGACTTGTATTCACCGAGAACTGTCACGGTAGCAGCCGCCGGGGTTCTTAAATTAGTGAATCCGCTGAGCAGCTGAGAACTTTGGGTGTTGCACATGCAGTTCTCAATACCATTCCTTCAATGAGCAAATGTTACCGTACTTGTGAAACGTTATAGCTAAGGAGCACGTATCTCGAATGCTGTAGTTAGTTTTGTCGAAGGAGGCAGGGTTGTATATCAACAAACAGGACCTACCTCTGAGGTATCAGCTACTTCTGGGTCTAATACCAGTCACAGTCTGTCTATACGTCCCCAGGTCAATGCCTATTCTTCTGGATGTTCTAGGAGGAAATGTTATGCAGTGGTGAATATAGCGGAGACAATTGATTAATGGAATCTACATCAACGTCAGTGCTTGACAAACTTCTACTCAGTGTGTGACGGAATTTGTGTGGTTTGACGGTATTATTTGTTCTTGTAAACTTCTGACCGATCGAAATTTCTGTACTTTATTGCTATTACTTATGCGCAATGTATGTTTATCGAGGAATATTTACTTTGCACTTCTTGACCCAGAGTAATTACTACCCAATAATTGTATATCACAAACAAACTTTGGCCTCCATTTGAAGAGTCAGGTAGCAGCAAGCTTCTTAGAAGTAATTTAGAATGGAATGAACCCAGAGAAATTTCGTGCAGAAAAGTACCCGGGGGCAACTTTGGATCAGATCAGTATCAAACAAAATGCAAAGGCGAGGGATAACACAATGCGGTAGATACGGCGTCTAACTGTTTACGCCACGTGTCATTCCACTGGGGAGTATTACAGCTCTGCCTGTTATGAGACTACATACCCAGGGCAGGTGGATGTCGTTGTAAACCAAAAAACCAGATTTTTAACATCAGAAAAAAAGCGAGTTGTTACTCCTCTCCAACATTCCTTTAAACACTGTCGACAAGAAAGTGCTGTACAGAAATAATGTAGCGAAGTCCAAACACATGAATCGATTTTCCCTACGGACACTGGCTTCCATGAGTGAATTTGATATTCAGGAGCATGTTCCTGGGAATCTTTCTACTCGCTCTCTGGGGAATCCCGAGTTTCACATTGCGTGTGTGGAAGTGTCATAAAAGTGGTCGTCACTGCAAGTACGCTTAATAACACGACCGAAGAACCTTAGTCTATGTCAAAGTGACTGAACTTGTCGCGCGTAGTTGTTGGCAAATCCAAAGACCATCTGGCATGTCCTGCAATCTAATAATAAAAGAAGGGGCGGGAGGATAATTTGTAGATACAGTGTTTTCCTGCAAAATCAGTCCTGTGTGATTGATTTTGCAGTAGAATACACCACTCCAAACGTACCTCTATGCCTATATTCCAGCCCGAGTCGTACGCATAGTGAACTTATGGTAGCTAGCGAGAACGCGCTAGATACGGCCCATTACTGAGCAAACGCTATTTGATAGTGTGACCTAATTTAGTGCTAATCTCTGTTTCTCTCTATCGTGTTTGTTACCTTTTTGGTACAGCTTAGTGATTTTTATTTGTTTATTTACTCTTTTGACACTTTGGGCATTAGCGCTGTTTACTTTTCTGCGAGATACCCAGTCATTGTGTCACTAGGTCGGTATTCTGGAGTGTCGTAATTAACCTGCCGTCTGGTAATCCAGAATAAGTTTACCTGCCGATCTCTTAAAACGTTCTTTCGAATAGGCCAAGGCCTCTGTCCCGTCCTATCCTTGTATAGTTCGAAATTATTTTCTGACGACCTTCTCATCGACCAGACGTTATACTCCAATGTTCCTTCATCTTTGGCACTCAAAAATTATTTCCAGTTTTACGACTTAGTTGCACTTTGCAGACACAAATGGTTTATTCCCCACTGATCCATGTAATTCCTGCAGTGTTGTTGTTTATTTACGATTATGAACTGTATGACGATGCGTTTACTACTCAACAGCAGTATGTATTTATGAGACGTGTGTTACAGTCATAAACAGAAGCTAAGTCATAAAAAGGTAAAAAAAGATTGGATTTTACAGATTAGCACTTGTCGTAAATTTTAGAATTTCCTCGACGTTTTTACTATATGTTTATTGAATACGGAAACTTCTTAATCAACTGATAACGTGTAGAATCTTGCAGGCATTCAGATCACCGGTTCGGTATAAATAAGAAGCATTATAATTTCCAGACATTGCACAATAGATGTAACTCGACACTTTTTTCATCTATTTAGCTCTTGGCCATATCGCTTCTATATGTACACAAACTGCGAGACACTCTCGAATCTTCCCAGATATTATGATAGCCTTTAGACTCGTGTGATTTGGGACTGTGTGTGTCGATAATATTTCCGTAGCTTGGGGCCACAGTCATATAATACCGTTTAAACGGAAGTTCCGCCATTTGACTGTATCCATGGATACAGTAAAACGGCAGAACTTTCATCTATACAACGATATGCGTAGTTCTTTACCTGTAATTTCGTATACAGGGTGGTTATAACTAAACTTTGCAAGTTGAGAGGGTACCTATATAAGTGAGTGTTCGTAGGACAATGAAACTTTGTGGAAACATTTGTAAAGACAAGGGAGGAGAAATAACGAATAAATCACTGAAAGAAACATATTTTAATTTCAGCATGAGAGGGTTTCATTTTTTAATTTCCTACCGTGTTTACTTTCCACCATCTGCATCCACAACACCCTGCAACCGTACTAGAGATACAAATTTTTCGCAGTACTTCTCGAACGGCGGACCATGGGCATGTGCAGCTGTCGTGATACAGCTCGTTCACTGCTAGAAGATTGCACTTTGTGTCAGACATTCTCAGGCAGGGCAACAGTAACTTCTTCAGCAATTTGTGGCGCAATTGGCCGTCGACCTCTCCCAGGTAATTCGAACTTCCAAATAATGTTCTTCAACCCTGGAGCGCAAAGAAGATCTCTCCTATTTCTTTAATGTGTCGATACTTGCGAAGAGCAGCTTCGCTATTGCTGTTGTCTTGATGAAACAGCTTTGCGAGAAAAGCCTTGCTCATCTTGTCCAGAACCATGTTGACTGTCTGCAACTGTAATGCACACTAACGCCCTTGTTTCAACACTACCTCGCCGTAGCAGCACCGGCTCCTAAGGGGAAGACACGACAATAGCACTACTAACGAAGCGAATGCTGCAGTGAACATTCTGAACGTCATTCCTATAAAGTTGCGTACCCATACAGTAAATACTGCAGTTTGACGACTACACTGGATCAAGTAGAGAAAATATAATTATAGCCACGCTGTGTGTTAACACTGTCAACCAATTGAACTGCGACAGCAGGTTTGCTGTACAGACGGTGGTACTCACATGACTGAGTATGGGATAGTTCGGTGGAATAGTTGATCGTCATTGTACGAACTATCAGAAAGCAACGCGCCGGATCGGAGGAACGTGAGATCTTAGAGCATTTAGCCACTTCCAGATCTTCTGCGCTCACTCTGAAGTCGTTTGAACCTAATCACTGTGCGAAGCACCTGCCGTGAGTACCTTGATTAGGATATAGCTTACCTTTAGGTTCAACTGTCGTGGTCGACATCGTGTGGATAACAAGGATCGTTGTGTGCTAGCTCCTATGGCAGCGGTAGTTACAAAGGCCGCGGCTTCGCTGATCACTCGCCAATTCAACATGAACTGCTGTAGTACATCTACATACATACTCCGCAAAACAACGTGTGGTGCATGGCGGAGGTTACCTTGTACCACCGCTAAACATTTTCTTCGCCGTTCCTCTTGTAGAGAGTGTGAGGGGAAAACGATTGTCTCCATAACTCAGTACGAGCCCTAATTTCTCTTACCTTATCTTCACGGTCCTTATGTGAAATGTTCGTTGCAGGCTGTAGAATCGTTCTGCAATCAGCTTCAACTGCCGATTCTCTAAATTTTCTCAATAGAGTTCCGTTAAAGAACGTCGTCTTGCCTCCATGGATTCCCATTTGAGTTCACGAAGCGTCTCTGTAACATTCACGTCGTGATCGAATCTACCGGTAACAAATCTAGCAGCACGCTTCTGAACTGCTTCGATTTCTTCCTTTAATTCTACGTGGTGGAGATACCAAACATTCGAGGAGGAATCAAGAATGCATCACACTAGTGTTCTATACGCGGCCTCCTTTGCACATGAAACACACATTCCTTAAATTATGCCAATAAACCGAAGTCAACCATTCGCCTTCCCTACTGCTGTTCTTACGTTCTCGTTCCCCTACTACTTCTTCATGTCGCTTTGAAACGTAAGGCCTCGATACTTAATCTATGTGACCCTGTAAAGAAGAGCTGTGAGGAGGTCAAATGACTGTCCTATAGGGGCAATTCCTCAAACTGCATCTTACAGAATGTTATACGGTTGCTCGAAAACCGCCAATCGAACTTCGAAACACAGGAAAACGTTAAATATCTGGGGATACATTTTAAATTAGGATGACTATATAAAATTGATGGTGGGAAAGGTAAATACCAGACTGATATTCTTGGGAAGAAACCTGGAGTACCTAAGAAGACCCTAGTTCGACCGATACTTGAGTACTGCTCGTCAGTCTGGCGACCTATAGGATTGATAAAGGAAATAGAAAATGTCTAAAGAAGAGTAGCGCTTTTCGTCTCACGTTTGCTTAGCGACTGCGAAAGCGTCACAGAGATGTCCTTCCAACACCAGTGGTGACACTAGAAGTGAAGCATTATGCACCACGTTGTGCTGTATTGTTAAAATTCAGAGAGCGTAAGTTCCTCGAATAATCAACCATTACTGTGTTTCGCCGGCCATGGTGGCTGAGCGGTTCTAGGCGCTTCAGTCTCGAACCGCGCGACTGCTACGGTCGCAGGTTCGAATCCTGCCGCGGGCATGGATGTTTGTGACGTCCTTAGGTTAGTTAGGTTTAAGTAGTTCTAAGTTCTAGAGGACTGATGACCTCAGATGTTTAGTCCCATAGTGGTCAGAGCTATTTGAACTATTACTCTGTTTCCTCCGATGAACATCTACCAAAATACTACAGATGTAAAATTACATAGATTCGAACCCACACGGAGGATTAGCAACGATGGTTTCTCCAGCAGACCGTTCAACACAGGAACAGGAGAGGGGAGCGGGTGGGAGTGAAAATGGTACATAAATACCTTCTGCCATAGATCATAAGGTAGCTCGCAGAGTATTGGTTTATATGCCGATTTAGAAAGCATGACATGCCACTGGGCACCCAACAATATCACCTCTGGTTGGCTGGACAGCTGAGATCACATTTCTGATGTGTTAAGGCAGTTGGTTGTGCACTGTTTTCTAGGTTTCCCTCTTTGAACAAGACAACGCAAGACAGCATTTTTCCTGTGCTTTTCTGATCTAAGTCGAGACAAGGATATTCGACTGTTGCCTTGGACAGTACAGTCTCCAAATATGAAACAAGGCTATAAAATAACTGGACTATTGTCGTAAAATATTTCATTTGAAAATATACTCCCAAATCACCTACAGATTATTCAAAAATATACTCCCATATCGCCTAAAGATTCAGGTATGTGTTCTTCCTACCATATTGCACAGGCACAATAAGTAAAATTTCGTTACTTCTTATCGTTCCTGATGTTGAAATTATAATGGGGAGTTAGCTGTGTGTCGCCTCACAAGCCACGTTTCCTATGTACATGTCCATTAGCGAAGCAGTTCAAGTTCCCTGCTCCATGCACTTTCCTTAACCGTAACCAAAACTTTTTTCAGTTCCACAATATAAACATTACCGTTACCCGTTCGTTGTACAGAACAACTTTGACCGCCGCAAGAGAGCACTGTAACACTCACTGATACTGGAGCTCGATCGTAAAGTATCCAGGACTGGATCCAAACATTCCAGCAGCGTGTATTGAAATGAGGGTATTGATGGCCATCTAAGTGTCCGGACGGGTACCTGAAACTTCGGTGGACTCCTTCAAAGTACTGGGGATAAATGACCAATGTGCTGGTGCCTGGTTTCACTTTTTTCTATCTTTTCATTTTCCCTATGGCGAGGCTCGGCAGTTAATGCCAGAATACGGATTCAAAGCCCTAGCGTTCTACACCTATGCGGTCCTAAGATTTTTATCTGACACTTCTCGCTTTTTACCCTCTGACGCTGTTTGTTAATGTCAAAAATATCGATTTGCATAGTGGTTAAGGGAACACGTTAAACTGTCGGTACCCGCGTACGTGCCTTGGTAAACTAGATCAGTTTTCAGAAGAAGCAAACATGTACCATCTCCAATAGGTCCTTGCATAGTAAAGCAACTTTCGTGTCGATGATATCTCTACTTTGAAACAATCATGAGAATAGAAATAGATCACTCATTGGACAAAAACTGATAACAGTTATCCATAGGGGTCAGTTACGTATTTAGCTTGTAGCCCACAGGTTAGAAGAATATAATAACAAACCACTTCCACTGGGACAGAGTTTTGCGTAGTTCAATTAGGCCTGTTTTGGTGACTCAACTGGAAGAGTACACTCAGTAAAAGCAGCGACGAATGCCGAATTAGAGAGGACATAAATAGCAGACTGCTAATAGCTAGAAAAGCGTTTCTGAAAAACAGAAATTGGTGGTCAATTGCAAATGTAAATGCTAGAAATTCTTTTCCGAAGGCATTGGTCTGGAGTGTAGCCTTATACCTAAATGAGACGTGGACGATAAGCAGTTCAAACCCGAATAGAACAGAAGCTTTTGAAATGATGTGTTACAGGGGGATGTTGAAGGTTAGATGGGTAGATCCAGGAACTAATCAGGTACTGAATCGAACTGGGGAAAAATAAGTTTATTTATTACACAGCTCGCCTAAAGACACATCCTGACGCCCCAAGGACTCATCGTTATGATAATGTAGGGAAGTGTACGTGTATAAATATTGTTTTAGGAGACCAGTGGTTGATCACAGAAAGCAGGTTCCGATGGAGATATGTCGCAACAGTTCATCAGAGATGATAGTGGAGGCGATTTCTGCCTAGTTCGAGATCGAAAGAATTTCTTCTGTCATCCTAGGACAGATTTAAGTACAAGGGAATGGGAGGCAGGCGATTATCAGTAATCAAATCTGTCACTGTGGAAGTTGATGCAGTGACAACTATAGACTTCGCATCTGGATCTGGATTAGCAGCTTACCGAGCTGTTTGCTCCTAATAAGTTAATTGCTTCTGCTAAACGGTCATTAACATGCACTGGAGCGAGGAGGGGCGGGGGGGGGGGGGGGGGAGCACAGACTAAGCAACACAGAGAAAGACATCACAAATACTCGTTGCATGTTTTATGTTGCAGGAATGTAGAAGAGACAGAGTTAGGTGGCTGAGGTATTGCACCCGCTTTCGAGAGGAAAGGGATTCAAATCCTCGCCAGATGTCCAGATATATACGTTGTCTGTGGTTTTGTAGATCTTAAGGTAAATGCCAGGCCGGTTTTTTCGAAACAGACGTGATTAATTTGCTTCTCCATCGTTGCCGAATCCGAGCTCACGCTCCAGTTCAAACGGTCAGGTCGTCGACGGAGTGTTGAACTTTATCTCCCTTTCCTCCTTCCTTTCTTCACAAAGAATCCCTCTTTCCTTTCTTCACAAAAATGATGGATATCGATTGAGCTGGTACTTGAAGAAAAGGAAACACCAATTTCTCCATGAAAATATTTAAATAACCTTGTTTTACACATTCCTTTGTCGTAGCTTACTCCAGGAGAAGCACAGGCTGAAAAGCTAAAATGTAAGATTAGACTAATCACAGTGCCAATGGTATGTACAAGCAATCATTTGAAAGCGTCATCCGAGTGGACTGTTAGATCTGAGTCCACAATTCCACACAATTCCCAATGATTCCCTGTAGTTATTTCCAGGATTAAGATAAAGCGGTTTTGCTTGTGGGAATGGGTTTATTTTCTTCGAAAAGGATAAGCAGTAGCCGCTTAGCAGCAGTGAGTTGTATATTTACCAGGCCAAAGTGAAAGGCGTTTGTCAAACCCGTCAAAAACTGACGATGTCCAAAAGAAAAGAACTCTATCGGAGGGCCACGCAACTGTACGATATCGGAACAGATCGCAGTCATGTAGTTTTGGTCGCGGCAGGTGTCATCATGCGATAATAGAAGATAATTGATAGCAAAACAAAATTTCCTACAGCTATCACCGTTTTTGCTGTAGGCATGGGCAACCTTTGGTGACTTGCGGAACAGATTCAAAAGACTTCCTTAAGCTCGCATGAAACCTCGTTACGTGACTTGACGGCAGCGCTCCTAGCACACAAAGTCAAAACTATAGCGTCTGTGACAATTTTGATGGGTAACAAACCGATACGAATGAGACCACTTTCCATACGCACCACTCCAACAAACAACACGTGTTTTTGAGTGTACATTCATTTATATTCAACCCATCTTCAGCTGTTTACGTTTCTTTACCCGCCGTGAACACTTTTTCTCTGCTTACAGAGTTTTGAAATAGCTGTCTTAAGAAATTCCGTGGCAAAACTCTGCAACGTCATTGGTAAAGAAATGGCTCTGATCACTATGGGACTCAACTGCTGTGGTCATCAGTCCCCTAGAACTTAGAACTACTTAAACCTAACTAACCTAAGGACATCACACACATCCATGCCCGAGGCAGGATTCGCACCTGCGACCGTAGCAGTCGCACGGTTCCGGACTGCGCGCCTAGAACCGCGAGACCACCGCGGCCGGCATTGGTAAAGAAACAATGTACACAATCCATAAATAAATGAAAACATCTGAAGAATGGTTGCCAGGCCTTTTGAAAAGTCATCACGAGAAAATAAATACCATATATAAAAGCAACTGATTGAAGCTTATTCATTATAAATTGCCTCCGGTTTCGACACTTGCAGTGCACATCCACAACGCACAAGAATTATTTGCTAATATTAATACGTGAAAGGATGGAACAATAAAATTCTCCAGTGAGACAGACACTCGTGTCAACAAGCAATTACGTGTAACTTTGCGGTTTTTGGCCACAAGCAGGTGAATGAGTTAATATCCATAAACACTATTAGCAAGGATTTTTTAAAGATTTGTCGCAAAATACTTTTGATTGGTTGCTTAGGCATGGATTGTTTTATAACATTAAATAAATTAAGCCTTCATTTCTTTGTTCATTTTACGAAATTTTAGAAGTCAAATGCGCTTGAATTTAGTATATTTTGGAGGTGGTATACAGAAGGGAACCTGGAGAAGTAACAACAGACTGGCGAATTGTCAAACCGATAATATTCAAAGCTCTGTTCGCATTTATTGACAGTACTGAGTATATTTTTGTCGACGTCACTACTGGTCGCCACTATTTCTAATATTAACAATACGACAATACTCGCCCTCAGACTGTCATTATATTGACATATTGACAGCAATATTGAACTGTGGGAGCTCCTCACCACTCGCTCTTTCTCTCCCACGAATTTCTTCCGAGGGCCCGATTGTAACTAATCGTAGGCCGGAAATTGTCCATCCGTGGTTACTTGCATTCTATTTTCATTATTGCACATTAACCAACGGTGAAGCCTCTAGAACACTCCAACACCGAAAGAACACTATGTCACAGTATTAACGTACTGAAGCTTTGGTAGGCTATGTTGACATTTATCTATGGACAGAGAAGGGGCAAACCGTGTCGATTAACTATTGTCTCACTGTTGATAGTTCTAAAACTTCTCTCGTATAACTTGAAAAACAAAACGAACAGCATTTCCAGTTATTCAGAAATTCTTAATATCTAAATTAGAATGGCAATGTTCTTACCATGAACACTAAAAGCACTGCAAATGAAAATATTTTATACGCTCAGAACCCGTTGTTCCGTAGGTTGTTTTTCATCTTAATTTTTTCGAAAAATACTAGCGATTACGAGTGTTCCTTGTTTACCAGGAAGTTCGGTAGCCACAGTGCCAGTTTTCTGCTTTGATCGCTTAGTTCACAGGGACAAATATGCTCGTTTCTGCATTTCATAGACAGGAAGAATTGATATTTGTCTCAGGGAAAAACAAAAATTTGTACAATGTTATGTCGATCAGTTATTGCTGTAGGACCCGAAAAGAGGAAAGATGAAGTACGAAGATGCTTGGGATGAGTTTTCCATTGATAATAATTTAGAAGCAGAACTCACACTGAACTTCACTTGTTATAAAGGAATATTGCTTTGGATAAAGTTTCACGCGTCATTTGCTTTCTAATTTGTGTAATGTGAGACGATAACTGCATGAAATTATGAATTAGTACCTAAAAACTGTATGCAATTCGATCCGTTTTCCATTATGAATCCACAGCAGTGGAGGTCCTCGTAGCATTTATGAGGATGTGCTGGAATAGCAAAAAAGCATGTCGCCACATTCTTTCTAGAAAAGCACCAGTAACTTGAGGTAATTACTTGGGAATTTAGGCAATTCCTTTCCATCTACTTTAAGTGCCCGAGGGATACAATGCGGTCGCATATTATAAAATGACGGTGTCAGATAGGGGAAAAGATTTAAGAAAGTACACTGAAGAGCCAGAGAAACTGGTACACGTAGCTAATACCATGCAGGGCCCCCCGAGCACGCAGCAACGCCGCAACACGACGTGGAATGGACTCGACTAATGTCTGAAGATGTGCTGGAGAGAACTGACACTATGAACGTTACAGGGCTGTCCATAAATCCGTAAGAGTACGAGGGGGTGGAGATCTCTTCTGAACAGCAAGCTGCGAGGGATCCCAGATATGCTCAATAATGTTCATGTCTGGGGAGTTTGGTGGCCATCGGAAGTGTTTAAACTCGGAAGAGTGTTCCTGGAAGCACTCTGCAGCAATTCCGGGGTGTCGGATTTTCCTAATGTTGCAAATGCGTCGGAATACACAATGTACATGGATGGATGCAGGTGACCGTACAGGATGCTTACGTACGTGTAATCTGTCAAAGTCGTATCTAGACGTATCAGGGATCCAATATCAGTCAAACTGCACACGCCTCACACCATTACAGAGCTGTACCAGCTAGAACAGTCCCCTGCTGACATGCAGGCTCCATGGATTCATGAGGTTGTCGCCACACCCGGACACGTTCATCCTCTCAATTCAATATGAAACGAGTCTCGTCCGACCAGGCAACATGTTTCCAGTCATCAACAGTTCATTGTCGGTGTTGACGGGCCCAGGCGAGGTGTAGACCTTTGTGTCGGGTAGTCATCAAGCGTACACGAGTGGGCCTTCGGCTCCGAAAGCCCATATCGATTATGTTTGACTGAATGGTTCGCACGCTAATATTTGTTGATGGCCCAGCATTGAAATCTGCAGCAGTTTGCGGAAGGTTTTCACTTCTGTCGCCTTGATCAATTGCCTTCTGTCGTCATTGGTCCCGTTCTTGCAGGATCTTTTTCCAGCGGCAGCGATGTCGGAGATTTGATGTTTTCCCGTATTCCTGATATTCACGGTACGGTCGTGAAATGATCGTACGGGAAAATAGCCACTTCATCGCTACCTTGGAGATGCTGTGTCCCATCGCTCGTGCGCCGGCTATAACACTACGTTCAAACTCACTTAAATCTTGATTTCCCGCCATTGTAGCAGCAGTAACTGATCTGACAAGTGCGTCAGGCACTTGCTCGCTTATATAGGCCGTATTCTGGCTGTTTACAAATCTCTTTATTTGAATACGCTTTTCTATACCAGTTTCTTTGGCGCTTCAGTGGATATGAAAAAGGTTTCGATCACGTCGAACGTCTCTGTCTGACTTCCCTTTTAATTCTGAAGTTTCTTCTAACGTTATAAGGTATAGCAATGACGTTCATAGCCTTCAGTACAGTGAGAGGCGAGGTGCAGTTAAGAAACAGACGCCCGACCTGCAGTCCGGAGGACGGCGGACGTAGTCCCAGACCAGCCATTCAGATCCAGATTTTTCCATGGATTTCCTAGACCGCTAAAGACAAAATATGCGAACCTCGGATCTAACATTCACTGCCCGGTTCGTTCACTAGCTGTACATGACCACTGTGTTGCGTACACATCAGGCGCCAGCTCGTTGCTTTGTGCTGTTTTATACGAGGGGCCTTCAATAAGTAATGCTACACATTTTTTTGTCGCCCAATTTCCATTGAAAAAATTCGTAACTTGTTGTGTAACATTCCCGTTTCAGCACCTATAGTTTCATTAAGTTCTGATAGGTGGCGGCGCTATAGGTTGCCTTCTAAATGGCGTCTGTGACGGAGGTGCGTTTCAAGGAGAGAAGCCGTCATAGAGTTTCTTTTAGGGGAAAACCAGAGGATCCCAGATATTCGTATGCGCTTTCAGAATGTCTACGAAGATCTGGCATCGAACAAAAGCACGTCGAGTCGTTTAGAGAGACGCCTCTCATCGTCCTAAGAGGGTCGCGCAAACCTATCTCGAGCACCCGCGTGCCGGTTGGCTGCACACAGCTGTGGCTCCTGCCTTCTGACTTGCATCTGTTTGTCCCAATGAAGGGTGTACTCCGCGGGAAGCAGTACGTGGATAATGGGGAGGTTACTGACGCAGCGAGACGTTGGCTCCGACTTCGATCAATAGAGTGGTACCATGCGGATATAAAGGCCTTCTCAGTAAGGTGGCATAAGCGCGTCGCATTGGACGGAGATTATGTTTAAAAATAACCAAAAGAGTGAGGAATCATATGGAGTTCTGGAATCCTGAATAGAACCAACCTGATTTCTGAAAAATGTGTTGCGTTACTAATTAAACGCTCCTCGTAGTTTTGTTTTATGTAATGTCTTTCTTTTTTATTATGAAATAGAACAGTTTTATAGAAAAACGAAACAAAACGATGGATAAAAAACAGTAGACACGCAAATTAAAGGACATGGAGCTGTTCACAGGTGTAGTAAAATAAAAAATTTTCAGCACTGGTACACGAACATAGACGACATAAATGGCTCTGAGCACTATGGGATTCAACGTCTGATGTCATCAGTCCCCTAGAACTTAGAACTACTTAAACCTAACTAACCTAAGGACATCACACACATCCATGCTCGAAGCAGGATTCGAACCTGCGACAGTAGCAGTCTCGCGGTTCCAGACTGTAGTGCCTAGAACCGCACGGCCACTCCGGCCTGCTAACATAGACGACAGAAATGACACATAAGAACGACAGTGAAACACCAAGGTACCAGCAAGATGGCACACAAAAAACCGATGGCGATGATCTCCAACGCGCGAATGTTCACTGTTCGTGCACGTGTCTGGGGACCTGCCAAAGGGGAAAAGGTAGGGGAGGAGAGAGATGGGAGGGTATAGATGTCAGTGGCAGAGGAGAGGGGAGGGGGAGAAAAGAAGGTAGGGGGGTAGTGGGAGCCTGGGGGAAAGGAGGGGGGAGGAGGGAGTGAAGGGAGAGAGTGTGCCCTTGGGAAAATCACAGGGGGTGGGAGGATCAAAGTTCGTAGCATGGGTAGATGGAGGGGATGAGGGCATCATCAGGGAGGGGGAGTTGGTGGAAGACAGCTTGGGCGAGGGTATGGAGCGTGGAGAGATGGAGAGCAGGTGGGACATGGGAATACAGGCACGGCAGCAGACGGGGGTGGAGGATGGGAGAGACAAGTGTGCGAGAGGGATCATGTTTGAAGGGAGGTGTGGAGGGTCCATATCCGTTCGAGGAGAAGGAGGAGGTGCAGGAACGGAATGAAGTCATGCAGGATCCGTGTGGGGGAGGGGAGGCGGGTGCGATAGGCGAGGTGGAGTGCATGGCATTCCAGGACTTGAAGGGATTTGCAAAAGGTAGGAGGGGCGGAGATCCAGTCGGGATGGGTCCAGACCCCATGTGCGGCCAGAAAGGAGCTTGAGGGGATGGGGTCGGGAGTGTGCCTTGGCTTGGATAGTCCAGAGACAGGGGGTCCAGGAGAGGCGACGGTCGAGGGTAACGCCAACGTACTTGAGGGTGGGGGTGAGGGTGATAGGACGGCCAAAAATGGTGATATAGAAGTCGAGACGGAAGGAGACGGAAGGAAGGGGTGGTTTTGCCTACAATGATCGAATGGGTCTTGGAAGGATTGATATTGAGCAACCACTGGTTACACCAAGTGGTGAACCGGCATGTAAATAATTATGCAAGTTCATTTTGTATTTCTGTTCCTTCGCATATATACCATTGTACTGAAACATCATCAAACACCTTTACTTTCTTGTACCTCGAATAACTTTATAGTTCTCGCCTAACATCGACAGAGTGATTATAATTAAAGTTAAACTTTCAAACCGCTTTATAAATAACACCATTGATAAGAATGACGTCAAATTGTAACGGAATATTATCGGAGAAAGGGGAAAACGTATGGCAGAAGAAAAATGAGTAGTTACGAAATGCATCAATAGATGGCGCTGTAAGCGTCATAATGTAATAGTGGTCGACTACAAATAAGAAATGAATCATAGAACAATGCCTAAGGTGTACGTCTGACGTTAAACAAACTGTACTACTCTGTGCGCATTCGCCTACAGGTTTAATAGTGTTAGTTACGTAAGCCCGTCCACCACGGTAAGGTCGTATCACATAGGATGGGAAAAATAGGTTTTTAATTGTCCTGAGGCCAAAAACCGCATAAAAAACATCAATCGAAATCAAAACGAATTGTTAATTTCCGTATGACTGGCGCAAAACTTGTTCATTATGTTGTCTGCCGTTACTGCAACAAGCTGAAATCGAGAGACAGCATGTCCCACAACTGATCAAAGTGTTTCCGGGGTCACATTCAGAATGTGTTGCGCAATGCGTGCCTTCATTGCAGCTAAGATTACAATCGGAACACTGAACACAACATCTTCCAGATTGCCCCACAGCCAGAAGTCACACGGATTAAGATCAAGCAAATGGCGGCTGATAATTCTAGCACTTCCGATTCCACGCTGTTGGAGAGCTGCAATAATGTGGTTGCGCATTGTGCTTTCCAGTGACGGTACAGGTAACAGATAGGAAGCACCTGTCTCTTCGAAAAAATATGGCCCTTTGATAAATGATGCCGTAAACTCGCACCACACAGTGACCTTTTCAGGATGAATTGGTACTCGTTGATTTGCGTGTGGATTTTTCGTTGCCCATATTCGACTATTCTCTGTATTGACATCAGCTGGAAGTGGGTGGGCTTCGTCTGACCACAAAATTTTCCACGGCCAACCACTGATCACTTCCATGCGAGCAAGAAATTCAAGCAAAGGTCTCTCTTGCTGGCAGGTTAACAGAAAGCAACTCGTGCACATAGATAATTTTGAATGGACAGCAAAGAAGGATGTTTCGTAAGGGCAATTCTCCGTGCACTACACGTTTGCACACCACCACTCTTCTCCTGCATTGCTGCGGCCACTGCTTTCACGAACGTCGAATCAATTCGTTTCCTCTCTCTACTAGGTTGCACACCAAAAGAACCCATCTCTTCGCATTTCCGAATTATTTTCTCCAGACCCATTTCAGTCATTGGACAAATGCCTTTTTTCTAACCCTTCAGTGTCCGGAACTTCTGCAGAACGACGTGTACACAGTAATTATACTTGTAATACAGCTTGACAAGCAGAACACAATCCTGCATTGAGTTGGGCTGTTTAGGTTCTTATATTGGTAACGCCGCATAGCGCTCCGTATGAACGTCACTGGCTGTGCTGTGTGCAGTCTGTGGCTGATTTGCATTGTCTGCCATTGTAGTGTTGGGCAGCGGCAGCTGGATGTGAACAGTGCGTAGCGTTGCGCAGTTGGAGGTGAACCGCCAGCAGTGGTGGACGTGGGGAGACAGATGGCGGAGTTTTGAAATTTGTAAGACTGGATGTCATGAACTGCTATATATATTATGACTATTAAGGTAAATACATTGTTTGTTCTCTATTAAAATCTTTCATTTGCTAACTGTGCCTATCAGTAGTTAGTGACTTCCGTAGTTTGAATCTTTTATTTAGCTGGCAGTAGTGGCGCTCACTGCATTGCAGTAGTTCGAGTAACGAAGATTTTTGGTGAGGTAAGTGATTTGTGAAAGGTATAGGTTAATGTTAGTCAGGGCCATTCTTTTGTAGGGATTATTGAAAGTCAGATTGCTTTGCGCTAAAAATATTGTGTGTCAGTTTAAGCACAGTCATGTAGAATTGTTCAAAGGGGACGTTTCAGAGTCAGTCATGGCGAATGTCGCAGACACAGAAGATGGGAAAGCCGTGTATCCGGCGTGTTTACACCAACTTCAATGGGTTCAAATGGCTCTGAGCGCTATGGGACTCAACGGCTTAGGTCATCAGTCCCCTAGAACTTAGAACTCGTTAAACCCAACTAACCTAAGAACATCACACATATCCATGCCCGAGGCAGGATTCGAACCTGCGACCGTAGCAGTCGCACGGTTCCGGACTGCGCGCCTAGAACCGCGAGACCACCGTGGCCGGCACTTCAATGGGTCGTGCGCGTTATAGGTGTTTTTATTTAGTATTCGGACACATACAACACCATCGATTGATCAATTTTTATACTATTTTTTTCTTCTGCCATATTTTTTCCCCCTTCTCCGATAATATTTCGTTGCAATTTGACGCCATTCTGACCAGTGGTGTTATTTCTACAGCGTTTTGAAAGTTTAATTATGATCATCTTGTACATTCGTAATCTAATTATTTTAGATATTAATCTTCTATGTTTCTGAATCTTTTAAATATATTATGGAACGTTTATAAAATCTACTCTCTGTTGCTGTACCAGCAGCCATCTTATCTGTTACATTTTATGCAAATCCAACAAAGTTTTGTTTCCTTTTCTTCAAACTCTTTCAGTTACATACAGTCTAAGACAAAAAGAAAGAAAGCAAAACGACGCACTCCACGAAGGAAGTATCCGAGTGGGAATGAATTCGGTAGATGTGATGTGCAAGTACAGCGAACTAGGTGTTACAATTTCAGAGAAAATGGATGATTTGTTGAAGAGCAAGAGCTTCACAAGTCGAGCAAGTAAATAACGCGTTGGTCTACCTATGGCCTTAATGCAAGCAGTTATTCGGGCTGGCATTGGTTGATAGAGTTGTCGGATGTTCTCCTGAGGAGTAGCATGTCAAATTATGTGCAACAGAAGAGTCAGATCGTCAAAATTCCGAGCTGGTTGGAGGGCCTGGCCATGACGCTTCACACGTTCTCAATTGGTGAGAGATCTGGTAAGCTTGGTGGCCAAGGTAGGGTTTGGTTAGCACAAACAGTAGAAACTCTCGCCCTGTGTGGAAGGGCATTATCTTGCCGAAACATAAGCCCAGGAGGGCTTGCCATGCAGGGCAACAAAACAGGGCGAAGGATATCGTCGACGTACCGCTGTGCAGTACGGGAACTGCAGACGGCAACCAAAGGGTTCCTGCTATGAAAAGAAATGGTGCCCCAGACCATCACTCCAGATTGTCGGGCCGCAAGTAGAATACTGAACCCAATTCATCCTTTCCTTTCTGCATTTTGTGTCGCTGTGCAATTTGGGAGATAAGTGTTTTTCCCCTTGGTAGCTGATCCACTGACATTAGTTACTATAACCATGTCTGATGACACCTGCTGTATAATACTGGTTTTTATTTTCACGTTTCGAAAATGGCAATGATTCCGTTCAGTAAAGCAAGTTTAAAGCGTTGTCATGTGAGGAAATGTAAATGAATGAAACTAGAAGACCCTCCGACTGATACAGGAATCGGGATGAGAATCATTAAAACAAAATTCTTTTCTGTTGCGACGTCATGTTTTTACAAATTTCAAGCACCAACTTTCTATTCCGAATATATAAATATTTTTCTGGCACCCGCCTACTTAGGGAGAAACGAGCATCGTAATAAAATAAGAGAAGTCAGAGCTCGCACGGATAGATTTAAGTGTTCGTTTTTCCCGGGCGTAGTTCGAAAAATAGTCTGAAGATGGTTTGATGAACCCTCTGCCAGATAGTTAAGTGTGAATTGCACGGCACTGGTGTGGCTGTAGAGCTATAACTTTAGCCCAGCTGAAGTCATATCAGGATGCAGGACCGGTTCACAAGTAGGTCAGGCGTCTCCAAAACGAGTGCAAAACTGCTTGCCACTCTGAGAGAACAATAACGGAAAATGCCTGCCGCTGTTTAGTGAGACGTCTCTGGAAGAGTAGTAGGCGCGATACCATCGAAGGACGAACAACATCGTGTTGACATCACAACAGCTGGAAGAGCGTAATTTTCCGAGTGGTAATGGCGATAAAGCACGCTACAGCAAGGAATTCGGCCCAAGGGCAAACAAAAATAAAGAGAAGATGAACGAGAATAAGACAAAGTAACAGCACGCTTTTCTCAAAACTAATTTCCGTTTGCTAGATATATCAGAACATGGCGACTATCCATTTATTGGTTCAAATGGCTCTGAGTACTATGGGACTTAACATCTGATGTCATCAGTCCCCTAGAACTTAGAACTACTTAAACCTAACCAACCTAGGGACATCATACACATCCATGCCCGAGGTAGGATTCGAACCTGCGACCGTAGCGGTCTCGGTTCCAGACTGTAGCGCCTAGAACCGCTCGCCCACACCGGCCGGCATCCATTTATTCATGTTATTTTACGATAAAACATTCTACATCTCTTGGGGGTGCGTCCAACGCCCTTTGAGGGCTCTTCATTGGTCTCTTGTATGCGGATGAAATTATACAGACTTCTTGTGGGGAGTATGGTGTGTAATGCACCGCCGCAATGAGCCGGTTGCATTATTCTCCTTCCAATATCGGTGGCGCTGCTGGCGCATGGCTGCGCAGTTCAATGGAGGAGCCAGTGCGGCAGGTGGGCCGCTTGCTGCCTGAGCTGTGACTGGTGAGGCCATACGCTGATAGCGGTCTCCTGGCGAGGACACCTGCGCGCCTTATCTCGCGCGGCTGAGGACGCGGAAGGGGCCGGACTCGTTTATCTGGAGCAAGTATGCAACCTTTGCTCATTATCATTGCGCCAGGCAGCTCGCATAAGCTGAAGTCACGCCGGGAAATACTCAAGTATTTGTCCCGATAGGTTTCCCGTGCAAGAACACGAGCGAAACAAAAAGACATTCTGTTGTATCTGGCACTCAGTTTGTACACTAGTTCTCCCTATTTTTAACTGAGTCGTTCCCAATTTAACGTGTTAAGGCATTATAAGACCATTCGGAAAGAGTTGGGTTAGGCCAAATTCCGGAAATCTACACGTCTCTTGTTGTTGTTGTTGTTGTTATTGTAGTTGTGGTCTACAGTCCTGAGACTATTTTGATGCAGCTCTCCATGCTATTCTACCCTGTGCAAGCTGCTTCATCTCCCAGTACCTACTGCAGCCTACATCCTTCTGAATCTGCTTAGTGTATTCATCTCTTGGTCTCCCTCTACGATTTTTACCCTCCACGTTGCCCTCCAGTACCAAATTGGTGATCCCTTGATGCCTCAGAACATGTCCTACCAACCGATCCCTTCTTCTAAGTCAAGTTGTGCCATAAACTCCTCTTCTCCCCAATTCTATTCAATAACTCCTCATTAGTTATGTGATCTACTCATCTAGTTTTAAGCTTCTATTCTCTTCTTGTCTAAACTATTTGTCGTCCATGTTTCACTTCCATACATGGCTACACTCCATATAAATACATTCAGAAACGACTTCCTGACACTTAAATCTATACTCGATGTTAACAAATTTCTCTTCTTCAGAAACACTTTCGTTACCATTGCCTGTCTACATTTTATGTCCTCTCTGCTTCAACCATCATCAGTTATTTTGCTCCTAGCAAAATTCCTTTACTACTTTAAGTGTCTCATTTCCTAATCTAATTCCCTCAGCATCACCCGACTTAATACGACTACATTCCAATGTACTCGTTTTGCTTTTGTTGATGTTCATCTTATACCCTCTTTTCAGGATACTGTTCATTCCGTTCAACTGCTCTTCCAAGTCCTTTGCTGTCTCTGACAGAATTACAATGTCATCTGCGAACCTCAAGGTTTTATTTCTTCTCCATGGATTTTAATACTTACTCCGAACTTTTCTTTTGCTTCCTTTACTGCTTGCTCAACATACAGATTGAATAACATCGGGGAAAGGCTACAACCCCGTCTCACTCCCTTCCCAACCACTGCTTCCATTTCATGTCCCTCGACTCTTATAGCTGCCATCTGCTTTCTGTACAAATTGTAAGTAGCCTTTCGCTCCCTGTATTTTACCCCTGCCACCTTCAGAATTTGAAAGAGAGTATTCCAGTCAACATTGTCAAAAGCTTTCTCTAAGTCTACAAATGCTAGAAATGTAGGTTTGCCTTTCCTTAATCTTTCTTCTTAGTTTCTCTAAACTCCTTATACGAATGTCGGAGACGGAGTGGTCCATTCAGATATGTCTACTTCCTTTCCTGTAAGCTGTTACTCATGTTAAGCACCTCGTTCACTTGGTTCTATTTGACACAGAAACAGATACACATACAATGAAGTAAAGCTCCGAGTTTTGTTCCAGACGCGCCAATAGGGACCGACCGTCTGACGTGTCGTACTGAGCTGATGGAGTTACATGCATGCGGTATGGTGAGACGTGGGGTAAGCACATCGTTCTATCGTCTTGGGCTTTCTAGGCGTCGGAGCCGCTACTTCTCACTCAAGTAACTACTCAGTTGGCATCACGAGGCTGAGTGCACTCCGTTACATAGCCCCACGAAGGAAAACTGCCTGTTAGTACCGGGAATCGAACCAGGGTCTTCTGCGTACCAGTCAGACACTCCCACCACTGAACTAGGATGGCGGACTCACACACACACTAAACGATCGCATTTTTACGTTAGACACATTACTCTAGAAAGAGATAAAAGTGGCATAGTTGCTCATATCTGCTAAAAATTTTCAAGAGCTTTTTCTTTATTTGTAAGATAAATATCGGAACCGGTAATCCGAGACATTCCCACCTGGAAACCTCCTGCTCCACCTCTAGGTCTCTAGGATTTGGCACAAAATTACCAAACCCCCGAATTCACAGATTTCAAACAGTCCCTCAGACTGCCGATGTAAGCCAGTGCTACGATGCTGATGAGACATTTAACTCAACCACTACATAGCCTGAAAAAGAATATGACGCAACCAGAAAGGAAGCAGGAAACAGAATGAAGCTTCACGTCTTCAGATGATATGCGATGTTTTTTCGGTGATTACAAAATCGAGTCAAAGTTACAAAGAACTGGCAGTATTAGCTCCTTTCTCAGTGCGACTTTGCACCCCTTTTACATCCATATCTACATCTGCATCTTCTTGATTACCCTGCAATTTTCAGTGAAGTGCCTGGCACATGGCTCATAGAACCACCTTTAAGCTACTTCTCTACCTTTCCACTCTCTAGCAGCGCGCGGTGAAAACTAACACTTAAGTCTTTGAAACTTTCTGGCGCATTAAAACTGTATGCCGGACCGAGACTCGAACTCGGGACATTTACCTTTTGCGGGCAAGTGCTCCATCGTCTTAGCTACCAAAGGACGAGAGTTTCTATGCAGTTTAGAAGGTAGGAGACGAAGTACTGGCGGAACTCTTTATTCGCACGAAGTAATGGCCGCTATCGACAGGGGATCTCAAGTTGATTCCGTATTTCTAGATTTCCGGAAAGCTTTTGACACCGTTCCTCACAAGCGACTTCTAATCAAGCTGCGGGCCTATGGCGTATCGTCTCAGTTGTGCGACTGGATTCGTGATTTCCTGTCAGGAAGGTCGCAGTTCGTAGTAATAGACGGCAAATCATCGAGTAAAACTGAAGTGATATCAGGTGTTCCTCAGGGAAGCGCCCTGGGACCTCTGCTGTTCCTCATCTATATAAATGACCTGGGTGACAATCTGAGCAGTTCTCTTAGGTTGTTCGCAGATGATGCTGTAATTTACCGTCTAGTAAGGTCATCCGAAGACCAGTATCAGTTGCAAAACGATTTAGAAAAGATTGCTGTATGGTGTGGCAGGTGGCAGTTGACGCTAAATAACGAAAAGTGTGAGGTGATCCACATGAGTTCCAAAAGAAATCCGTTGGAATTCGATTACTCGATAAATAGTACAATTATCAAGGCTGTCAATTCAACTAAGTACCTAGGTGTTAAAATTACGAACAACTTCAGTTGGAAAGACCACGTAGATAATATTGTGGGGAAGGCGAGCCAAAGGTTGCGTTTCATTGGCAGGACACTTAGAAGATGCAACAAGTCCACTAAAGAGACAGCTTACACTACACTCGTTCGTCCTCTGTTAGAATATTGCGGCGCGGTGTGGGATCCTTACCAGGTGGGATTGACGGAGGACATCGAAAGGGTGCAAAAAAGGGCAGCTCGTTTTGTATTATCACGTAATAGGGGAGAGAGTGTGGCAGATATGATACGCGAATTGGGATGGAAGTCATTACAGCAAAGACGTTTTTCGTCGCGGCGAGATCTTTTTACGAAATTTCAGTCACCAACTTTCTCTTCCGAATGGGAAAATATTTTGTTGAGCCCAACCTACATATGTAGGAATGATCATCAAAATAAAATAAGAGAAATCAGAGCTCGAACAGAAAGGTTTAGGTTTTCGTTTTTCCCGCGCGCTGTTAGGGAGTGGAATAGTAGGGAGATAGTACGATTGTGGTTCGATGAATCCTCTGCCAAGCACTTAAATGTGAATTGCAGATTAGTCATGTAGATGTAGAACTGAAGGAAGGGGGGGGGGGGGGTATGTGAGTCGTGCTTGGATAGCCCAGGTGATACAGCACGTGCCAAGGAAAGCCAAAGGTCTCAAGTTCGAATCTCGGTCCGGCGCACAGTTTTAATCTGCCAGGAAGATTCATTTCAGCAGACACTCCGCTGCAGAGTGAAAATGTCATTCTGGAAACTTAAATCTTTCCTTGCGAGCTCTGATTGTTTTATTTTATTATGATGATCATTCCTCCCAGTGTAGAAGAGCGCCAACAAACCATTTTCACACTCTTAGGAGAAAAGTGCCGATTGAAAGTTCATAAGAAAGTCTTGCAGCAACAAAAAACTACTTCGTTTTAATGACTGCCACCCTAATTCGTGTATCAGATCCTCGACACTCTCACTTTCGTGATAACACAAAACGAGCTGCCAATCTTTGATCATTTTCGATGTCTCCCGTCAACCCTATATGATATGGATCCCATACTGCACAGCACTACTCCAGAAGAGGGCGGACAAGCGTAGTGTAAGCATTCTCCTTAGTAGACCTGTTGCATTTTCTAACTGTTCTGCCAATAAATCGCAGTCTTTGGTTTGCTTTCCGCGCAGCGCTATTTATGTGATCGTTTAATTATTCGTAATCGCAATCCTTAAGTATTTCTATGGTTCACAGCCTTCAGATTTGTGTGATTTATCGTGTAACTGAAATTTACCGGATTCTCTTTAGTGCTCATGTGGACGACTTCATATTTTTCAAGGTTTAGAGTCAATTGCCACTTTTTGCAGCATACAGATATCTTGCAGATGCAGCGTGGTTGCATGCACTGACTTGTTTGGGAAGGGCACCATAAAGCTGTTGTACTCTCTACTGAGGCTAACTCTCCTCCAACCTGTAAGTGGGAACTTAGAAGTACTTAAACCTAACTAATCTAAGGACATCACACACATCCATGCCCGAGGCAGGATTCGAACCTGTGACCGTAGCGGTCCCGCGGTTCCAGACTGTAGCGCCTAGAACCGCTCGGCCACCCCGGCCGGCTGCAAGTGGTCCTTAATATCCTTGATACTGGCACTGGGACGGAGTTGACGACACAGCAGCTCCCCAACATGTTCTATTGTGGACAGATCTTGGGCTCTTGCTATCACTGGAGCTCCTCAACATCAGGTATGCAGTCCAATGATATACATGTCATTTGTAGAAGAGCATTATCCTGTTGAAAAATAGCACCACGATACTCCCGTATGAGTGGCAGCATGTGAGGGCACATGATTTCCATGGTGTGGCGTTGTGCCGCCAGAGCTCTCTAAAGTACTACCAGCCGTGATCTGGAGTCATAGCCGATGGCTACCCACACCATGAGGCCAGGAGAGACAAGGCTGTGGCCGGCCGTTGTGACCGAGTGGTTCTAGGCACTTCAGTCTGGAACCGCGTGACCGCTACGGTCGTAGGTTCGAATCCTGCCTCATGCATGGATGTGTGTGATGTCCTTAGGTTAGTTAGGTTCAAGTAGTTCTTAGTTCTAGGGGACTGATGACCTCAGATGTTAAGTCCCATAGTGCTCAGAGGCATTTTAACCATGTGACAACGCTATGCTCTCCAAAGGTCACCGCCATACACGCCGATGATGGCGAAGAGAGATAGTGTAGAACCGTGATTCATTATTGGACGGTCTAAGGCGCTGCAGTCATGGACTGTTTGGCTGGTCCCGGCGGAGTTCGAGTCCTCCATCGGGCATTGGTGTGTGTGTCTGTCCTCAGGATAATTGGTTAAGTAGTGTGTAAGCTTAGGGACTGATGACCTTAGCAGTTAAGTCCCATAAGATTTTACACACATCTGAACATTAATGGACGTCGTAACGCATTCAAGAGCAGGCCATGCTCCCCGCACGCGGGAGCAGTCAAAACGCAGCCGTTTGGGATACAGTGCTAACGGTAGCTTACACATGGGTCGGTAATTCCCTAGTCTGGCTGCTGCTAGTGTCTAATGACACCGAGTGTTGCGAGAAGTCCATTAGCTGTCCCCACAGATGCGAAGGGCTTACTATGTGCTTGGTGCACGCGGATACTCCATTGTGGATGCCAGATGGGGTCGACCAGAAATTTGACAGCTAGTATGCCTTTCCTTACGTCCCCGCGCAGTCCCCGATCGGGCCGTGGTGACAACCGAATGCCCCAAAAATCTGGATATTGCACATTTCGAGCAGTTGGCCAAATGTAGACCCAAAATTAGGCCCCTTTTACTGTCAGGTGCTGATAACACTATCAAAACTGAGTAAGTGACATCTTTGTGTCCTTCACAGTAAACACTCGACATCTGAACTGTTCCCTCCCATTATATACGAGGGACACTCCAAAAGAAATGCACACTTTTTTTTAATTCATCTTTTATTCTACATGTTTGAAAGTTTTACCGTGTGTAGATACATCCTTTAGGAACAATATTTTCATTCCTCCACATAATTTCCATCCCTCTCAACTGCCTTACGCCATCTTGGAACCAGCATCTATATACCCGCACGGTAATATTCTGGACCAACCTGTTAAAGCCACTGTTTGGCAGCGTGCACAAGGGAGTCATAATCTTCAAACCTTGTTCCTCAAAGAGAGTCTTTCATTTTCCTAAAGAGATGGTAGTCACATGAAGCCAGGTCAGGACTGTAAGGTGGGTGTTTCAGTGTTCTCCATCCGAGTTCTGTGATCGCTTCCATGGTTTTTTGACTGACAAGTGGCCGTGCATTGTCGTGCAACAGCAAAACATCCTGCGTTTGCCGACGTGTCGAACACGACTCAGTCGAGCTTGAAGTTTCTTCAGGGTCGTCATATATGCATCAGAATTTATGTTGGTTTCACTTGGCATGAGTCCACAAGCAAGAGTTCTTTGGAATAGAAAAACACCGTAGCCATAACTTTTTCAGCAGAAAGTGTGGTTTTGAATTGTTTTCTTGGGTGAATTTGCATGCCACTTCATTCATTGCCTCTTTGTCTCTGGTGGAAATTGATGGAGCCATATTTCATCACCTGTCACAGTTCTTCCAAGAAATTCATCTTCACCATTCTCGTACTGTTCCAAAAGTTCGCTGCATACCGTATTTCTTGTTTATTTGTGAGCCACTGTCAACATCCTGGGAACCCATAGGACACAAACCTTTTTTAACGCCAACACTCTCATTATTCTGCAAACACTTCTTTCCCCTATCCAAACGTAACGTGACAAATCGTTCACTGTGATGCGTCTGCCAGCAGTTACCAAATCGTTAACTCTCTGCACATTGTCTGGAGTATGTGCAGTACGAGGCCTGCCGCTGCGAGGACAATCCTCAATATTGCCGTGCCCGCTTTCATCACATAACCTGCTTTCCCAACGACTAACTGTACTGCGATCGACAGCAGCATCTCCATACACCTTTTTCAACCTCTTGTGGATGTTTCCCACTGTCTCATTTTCACGGCACAGGAATTCTATGACAGCACGTTGCTTCTGACAAACGTTAAGAGTAGCAGCCATCTTGAAGACATGCTGTGACGGCGTCACTAACGGGAACAGGTTGAACTAAGTTTGAAAGCAAGCGGCAAAGATGTATCTACACACTGTAAAACTTTCACACATGCAGAATGAAAACTGTATTTTTACAAAAATAATGTGCATTTCTTTTCGAGTGACCCTCGTAGCTTACCATGCCTGGTAATAACACTAAATACGAACAACACTAATGCAGTCTGGTGGCCGTTCTATTTGTCACAGAGAATAGTTACTCTAATCCTGCCGATGGAGCATACGTGTACGAAGTTACGCTGACATCCAGCCATGTCTCCTAGTTGCTTCACTTTTATTTTTCAGGCTGTGTACTTTGTTCTCTTTACATGTTACCATCGGTTCTGAACCATAGTGCATCTGCTAAGCATCAGAGAAAGATTAAAACTGATATATTTTATTTATTCCATAATCATGAAACAACTGAGTTATCCATCTACACCACAGACCAGTTCATGAACTCGAAAAGGGTAACGTTGTATCACAACGAGAAGAAAGTACACATATTCCCAAATTTAATACAGAGAAGAAAAAAACATTGTTAAATACATATAATGCCGTAAAGAATATTTTCAAATTGACGAGGAGCAAACAAAGTAATTTAACTGTCATGTAAAATCGCGGAGCTTTTCCTGTTTTCTCCGTTGCAAGGACGGACACCAGTTGATGAAGGTGGTAACAACAGACCTTCAGTACTTCAGGTAACCTGTTGTATTTACAGACTTGCGTCTTTCATATGTTATTATAAATAGCTTAGGCGGCAGAGAATGGTTCATCTTTTTATTTATTATTATTCTAGTTCTGAGTCTGAAGAGTAATTCTGCCAAAGATGGTAATAACAGTTAAACAAAAACGTGACGGCGACCGTTGTATACATAAAATAAGTGATATTAGGTGATGACGCTAACAAAGACGGGTGATGGAGGTGCAGTCTTATCTAAGAGGCTTGCGACAAAAGCACGAATTCATGCAATCGTGAACTGTTAATCTTATTTCTCACACCAAACGGTCATAGCAAATTTTAATGTGTTAAAGTAGGACCGACGTAGTTCTAGGGAACTTGCAGGATTTTCAACGGAAATGTCTCAGTGGTTCCTCTGTCTCGCATTACGCAGAATGATTGGCAGAAAATGCTTATGTCGAGCTTCATCCTGAATGTCGAGTCATTCGCTGAAATATTTCTGCGACCCTGCGGAATTCGGTTTCATCTATCATTAGTCGCGATCCTGTGGAGAGCTGCAGGGCTTCTACATGTACAATACATTGTGGGTAATGGCAGGCATTCCGCAGCGCGACATGACATCACTCGAGTGCCCTAGCACGACTGTATTGTCATTCGCATCTCTTATTTCTCTGTAATGGAGCGCAAAACTCGGCTCCTTACATAAGATTTATCAGCCTTTATTTCCTTCATAACCTGCTGCATCTTCGCCACTGATTAAACAAGAAAGGAGTACCCAAGCGTTTTTAAAAAATTTGCTTGCGGTAAATTATTCTACAAGCACTGGACGCCACCATGATTTCTACATCTACATTTATACTCTGCTAGCCACCAGGCGGCACAATTCGCGCCAAAGTATATTTCATCCCCTCTGTTCTACTCGCGGGTCGCGCGAGGGAAAAACGACTGCCTGAAAGCCTCAGTACGAGCTCTAATTTACCTTATCTTTGAATGGTGATCACTGCGCGATTTGAAAGTTGCTGGTAATAATATATGCTCTACATCCTCGGTGAAGATCAGATTTAGGAATTTAGTGAGCAGCCCCTTCAGTTTAGCGCGCAGCCTATCTGCAAGTGTGTCCCACTTCCAACTTTCAATGAGATTTGTAACGCTCTAGCGATGGCTAAATGTACCAATCACGAATCTTGCTGCTCATCTTTGGACCTTCTCAATCTTTTGAATCAGACCCAACTGGTAAGGGTCCCATACATACGAACAATACTGGACTGGACGAACTAACGTATTGTAAGCTATTTCCTTTGGACTGGACGAACTAACGTATTGTAAGCTATTTCCTTTGTTGAAGGACTGCATCGTTTCAGGATTCTACGAATAAATCGCATTCTAGAGTTCGCCTTGCCCGTTACTTGTGTAATCTGATCATTCCATTTGAGGTCATTTCGAATAGTCACACGCAGCTACTTGACGGATGTTACCGCTTCCAAAGACTAGGCATTTATTTTGTACTCGTACAATGATGGGGATTTTCGCCTTCTTATACTCAGTAGGTTACACTTACTAATATTGAGAGATAACTGCCAGTCATTACACCACGCATTTATTTTATACCAATCCTCATTGATTTGTTCACAACTTTCGTGAGATACTACTTCCCTGTAGACTACAGCATCATCAGCAAACAGTCTAATGCCGCTGTCAGTACCATCAACTAGATCGTTTATATTAATCGTAAAAAGCAGCAGACCTATTACGCTGACCTGGGGCACAGGTGAAGTTACGCTTGTTTCTGTTGAAGTCACCCCGTTCAGAACAACATACTTCTCCCTGTCTGTTAGAAAACTTTCTATCCAAGTGCATATGTCATCGGATAGACCGTAAGCGCGCACTTTTAGGAGCAAGCGACAGTGCGGACGTTGTTCGGTACATACATTACTCACAATTCTTTTAAATGGGATAAAACAGCAGCAGAAAAGCTTTGTGACAGAGGAAAAAAGTAGTAACAGTTCCTGAATCGGACCCCGATCAGATCTCTGTCTTTCGCAGACAGTATTCTACCAGCTGAGTCATGCGAGCTTGTCTCCTGCGCCCGCTCAAAGCATGTCCTCTACAGTTCAAAAATTCTCCTCTGGGTTTTATATTGGTACTGGCCTAGGCGATAAGCAGTTCGAATCCTAGTGGCGAAAAAAATTTTCAGTGCCAGTATCTGTGTGGAAAGAGAGGACAGATATGAACTTCCTGATCACCAGAATGTAAACAAAAATCCGTATCAAATTCCAAGGTTTTCTTTCATGCAGTGACGACATGTGACACTGTTGATGGCGATCCGTCTTGTCGAATGTATCCCTTCAATTCGGCAGTCGCTTCGCTGCTACTCTACAAGAGTAGGCTGGTACCTAGTTTCACCTTCTAGCTTCTGATTTATTATTACTGCAAAGCAAACATGACCTCACAGGCGAGATGTACTCGTTACTGTCAAAAACGCCACCGCCCTTCGCTTACTGTAGAATCTATCGCTTGTTCGTTGCTGATTGGTTGCCATTTTATGGGACTTCCATAACGGTGCGTTTCTTAGCTTAGACTCTTTGCCAAATTTTGATCGATTTGACATCTCAGTATGACGCGTGGAATATATCTTCTGCACAGTGTTTAGCTAGTGTGAAAGTGTGGAGTGCGTAGCAGTACACTGTCTTCGTCACAGCTCTACGTCTACTATATTTCTACAGGACAGTATCCGGTGAGTGCGTTCCAAGAATGTCGTGATTTCTTCACTCGGCAGCTTATACCGTTTCATTTCTGTCTTGCCTCTGATATTAATAAGTATGAAGCAAAAAATGTGGGATACTGTGTGGAAAGTGGCTAAAGTATCCTGCACAGTTCGCTACCGATGAACAGCAAACTAGGACTGAAAATGCGATGTAAGGGATACCACCGAAACAAATAAGGTGCCTCCCTGATTTAATGGAAAGAGGGTTGTACAGGACCTGTGGGGTCATTACTGGAGGTGCCACAAAATATCTGTTTCTTTGGAATTATGTAATTGTGTTAACTGGAAAACGTATCTTTTTTTGCCAGCAAAAATAGTTGGGCTCTTCATGATGTCTTGCTCTCGTTTCTCCAACAGGGTATTTGGAACCTGCGTTATGCGCACGCAGCTGAATGCAGGCTTCAGTGTACTTCACTGTAAGGCGTGCTACTACGTAACACGTATTGCAGGGACGAGGTCGCATGGAGTCCACACTTCACATGTAAGGACTTGGAGACCAGCCATGCATACACAATTTGCCAGCTTCAGAAGTGGCCTTCTATGCGCACGAATGTGGTTACTGACACGGACGTGAATCATAGCGACGGGGTTGTTCAATGCAGCAGTGTGTAATTGTTCTCCGTAAATATATCACCTTCTAAAGACAGAGACGGAAATGAAGCACTATGGCTACTGGGGTACTGAGACCATGTCAGGGTCACTGTGTTTGTGATCCGGGAGGGATGTGAAATTACAGTCCATAGCGCACCGAAGTGTCACAAGACTTTGAAAAATTCAAAAGCCTCTCGTAGTGTACTGTGGACTCGAGTTCGTGGCTAAACTTTCTAAGTGTCAGTAACGTACTTTCGCTTAAGCCAGAACTAATTATTTCACATCCTACAAGCGACAACATTCTACCATAACTGGAGTTCTTCACCAACGATTGGGGAGAGATGTTTGACAAAAAGAGAAAGAGGAAAGCTTTCTTTCCCCTCCTGTGCCAACCTCTTCACCTCACTCATAAAAGTTCTTGCCTCCAACGTCCTCAATTATATATATATATATATATATATATATATATATATATATATATATATATATATATATATAAATCTCAATCTTCCCCTGCGGTTTTTATCCTCTGCAACACCACGGACGTTATTCGTCGATGTCCCAACACATGTTGTATCATCCTGTCCCTTCTTCATGTTTTTCGCACATTCCTCTCCTCGTCGATTCTGCGGATTCCTCATTTTTTTCTTACCGGTCCATCTCACTTTCAACATGCTGCTATGGTACCACACATAAAACGCTTCGATTCTCTTCTTCAGCTGTTTTCCCACAGTCCACGATTCACTACGATTCACTAGCCTACAATGCTGTGCTCAAAACTTACATTTTCTGAAATTTCTTCCTGAAATTCAGGCTTATGTTTGATACCTGTAGACTTCTCTTGGCAAGGAATGTCCTCCTTGCTTGTAATAGTCTGCTGTTTATGCCCTTCTTATTTCGTCTACCATCGTTTATTTTCCTTCCAAGGTAGCGGAATTCCCTCAGTCCGTCGACTCCGTGGACCACAATTTTGGTTTTGAGTTCATCGCTGATCTCATTTTCGCTACTCCTCATTATTTTCGTTTTTCTTTAATTTACCTCCAATCCATAGCACGTGCTCATTAGACAGTTCCTTACATTCAATAGGTCCTGCAGTTCCTCCTCAATGTTACCAGGGAATCTCATCCTACCATTCTGAATTTTAATCCCACTCTTTATTTCCGTCATTGTTTTTTCGACGTCTAGATTGAACAGTAGGGGCGAAAGACTACATCTCGGTGTTGTGCCGCTTTTAATCAGAGGACTTCATTCTTGGTGTTCCATTCTCATTTTTTTCCTCTCTGTTTCTATAGATATTGCCGCTATATGTTCGGAGCGTGGAATGTCAGATCCCTTAATCGCGCAGGTAAGTTAGAAAATTTAAAAATGGAAATGGATATAAGATAAACATCAACAAAAGCAAATCGAGGATAATGGAATGTAGTCGAATTAAGTCTAGTGATGCTGAGGGAATTAGATTAGGAAATGAGACAATTAAAGTAGTAAAGGAGTTTTGCTATTTGGGGAGCAAAATAACTGATGATGGTCGAAGTAGAGAGGATATAAAATGTAGACTGGCAGTGGCAAGGAAAGCGTTTCTGAAGAAGAGAAATTTGTTAACATTGAGTATAGATTTAAGTGTCAGGAAGTCATTTCTGAAAGTATTTGTATGGAGTGTAGCCATGTACGGAAGTGAAGCATGGACGATAAATAGTTTGGACAAGAAGAGAATAGAAGGTTTTGAAATGTGGTGCTACAGAAGAATGCTGAAGATTAGGTGGATAGATCACATAACTAATGAAGAGTTATTGAACAGGATTGGGAATAAGAGAAGTTCGTGGCACAACTTGACCAGAAGAAGGGATTTGTTGGTAGGACATGTTCTGAGGCATCAAGAGATCAACAATTTAGCATTGGAGGCAGCGTGGAGGGTAAAAATCGTAGAGGGAGACCAAGAGATGAATACACTAAAGAGATTCAGAAGGATGTAGGTTGCAGTAGGTACTGGGAGATGAAGAAGCTTGCACAGGATAGAGTAGCACAGAGAGCTGCATCAAACCAGTCTCAGGACTGAAGACTACAACAACAACAACAGGTTACACCCATTTTCTTGAGAAAGGAATATCTTTTACCATTCCACACCGTTGAATGGATACTATTTCTATGTCGGCTAAACTTACAAGCATATCTTAATTTTCCTTAAGTCTTGTATACGTCATCAAACGCTATGTCAGAACTGTTTCTCTGGTGCCTTAATCTTTCCTAAAGCGAAACTAATCGTCAACTAGGAGACCGTAAATTTCTTTTACCCTCTTCTGTTTATTACCCCTGTGTGTTTAGATGTTAAGCTGATTGAGCGATAGTTTTTCCTCTTATCTGCCATTGTCATCCTTGGCAATGCGTGGACGACAGTTCTCCGAAAGTCCGATGGTGTGTCTACAGACTCATAGATTCTTCTATCCGATTTTTACAGTCGTTTGGTTTCTTCCACTTCCCCAACCATTTTAGAAATTCTGAAGGAACATTGTGCATGCCTCCACCTTATTTGAGCGCAACTCATCCACATCTCTCTTAAACTCCAATCCTGGATCCCCTACATCTTCCACATCGATTCCTATTTCATTTTCTGCCATATCACCAGAGGCTTTCGGTATTCTCTCCACCTATTCGCTGTCTCCTCTGCGTTTAACTGAGGAGCACAGGCACAAAGCTTTACGCCTCGCCCTAGCCCGTCAGCAACGACGTTGGACAGTTGATGACAGGAAACATGTTGCGTGGTTGGACGAGTCTCGTTTCAAATTGTAACGAGCGGATGGACGTGTACGGATATGGAGACAACCTCATGAATCCATGGACCCTGAATGTCAGCTGGGAACTGTTCAAGCTGGTAGAGGCTCTGTAACGTTGTGGGGCGTTGGCAGTTGGAGTGATATCAGATACCTGATACGTCTATATACGACTGTGACAGGTGACGCGTACGTAAGCATCCTGTCTGGTCACCTGCATCCATTCACGTCCATTGTGCATTACGACGGACTTGGGAAATTCCAAAAGGACAATGGGACGCCCCCCCCCCTCCATATACATAACTGCTACAGAGCGGCTCCAGGAACACTCTTCTGAGTTTAACATTTCCGCTGGCCGCCAAACTCCCCAGACATGAACATTATTGAGCATATCTGGGACGCCTTCCAATGGGCTGTTCAGAAGAGATCTCCACGCCCTCGAATTCTTACGGATTTATGGATAGCCTTGCAGGATTCATGGCGTCAATTCCCTCCAGTACTACTTCAGACACTAGTCGAGTCCATGTCACGTCGTGCTGCGGCACTTCTGCGTGCTCACGTTGGCCCTACACGATGTTAGACAGATGTACCAGTTTAGCGTCCCGTCGATAGCGTGGTCATTAGAGACGGAACACAAGCTCGGATTAGGGTGGGGTTGGGAAGGAAATCGGCCGTGCCCTTTCAAAGGAACCATCCCGGCATTAGCCTGAAACTATTATGGAAATCACGGAAAACCTAAATCAGGATGGTCGGAGACAGGTTGCAACCGTCGTCTTTCCGAATGTGAGTCCAGTGTGCTAAGCACTGCGCCACCCCGCTCGGTTTGGTTCTCCAGTGTAGAACGTGAGGATAGCCGATGTTGAACAACTGAGGTCATGATATAAGAAAAACAATCCTCTCGAAACAAGGGAGGTCAGTTGCTTTTTGATTGCTTATCATCAAGCTGCATACTCTTTCCTCCTTTTGTGTAAGTATGCAAAAGTAGACAACGAAAAATTTTTTATGAGTTAAGTCAGAAACATGTTACAAAACTTTATTTATATTATGATCATATTTTCAGCTTACCAGATCATCGCCAAACATCGTATAACCTCCCACTCCATTATTTCATTGACGGATACTAATCTGCTTTGCAAAGCATCGTCGGAAGAATTCAACAACATTAATTTTTTTTTTTCAGAACAGTGGACAAATTACTCGTCTCCAGAAAAGTGCTGCTTCTTTCGAACAACATACTTTATACTGGAAAGGAAATCAATAATCACTGTTGTGAGAAAGTCTTCAAATGAATTATGAGACTGGAATGAATGGAGGATCAGTCAGTCAGTCCGTAAAGTGTTAAATCCGTTCCATAGCTTTCACATTCTGCAGTGGTGGGGTCATCACTGCTGTAGCTAAATCTGAAAACAGTGGGCGAGAAGTCATCTGTGGCTCTAGATGAATGAACCATCATTAGGCCCACCGTCAGTGAATTGGAGAAACCATGAAATACCGAAATGCGAAAGTAATTCGTAAACTGAAAAACCGTATGATTCCATAAGCATATCAGTTAGCAGTACTACAGCAATAAAATGCGCAGCATTTACGACTTCCTCTCATCTCCTTCTTCAAATAGGCTGCCTGAATAGGGACGCGTTTCTCGTACCTCGACAATACTTCAAGTAATCCATATTCACACCTTCCGGTTCAAATGGTTCAAATGGCTCTGAGCGCTATGGGACTTAACATCTGAGGTCATCAGTCCCCTAGAGCTTAGAACTGCTTAAACCTAACTAACCTAACACATCCATGCCCAAGGCAGGATTCGAACCTGCGACCGTAGCAGTCGCGCGATTCCAGACTGTAGCGCCTAGAACCCCTCGGCCACACCTCACACATTCCGGTTTCTGACGGGGCGTCATCTCATAACATCTAGGAAGTCGTCATCTTAACTTCACTGGTAAGATGCTTGTTCACTTTCGAAATGAAAGCCTGAAAGAGTCAGGTCTGTACTGCACGTAGAATTATCTAAGGTCTTCTTCATGTGTCCCACATATGTGAATGGCGCAAACACACTACGCACTGCCGTTGATGACTGTAACATAGTTTGAAAACCTGATCCTGCACAGATTCTGCATATCTAAACGAATATATCAATTACAATGCAGTACATTAAGAAATAGGACCTCTTGTATGGTTTTCCGTACTGGGAAAAATTATTTTCCTTGGTGTTCATCGCATCGCGAGAATGAGTGTGGAGTTAGATATGATCTGATAAGGTGCTCCAGCCGGAACCCGGCGGCTGCAACCTCGCGCGAGAACACCTTGTCCCTTTTCCGCGCCGGCAGCTGGTCCGCCATAAGGGCAACACGAGCAGGCGAGGCCGCCGGTAGCAATGACATCATGCCACGGCCACGAGGTACACGCCGTGTCCTGGAGCTCCCCTCACTGTCAGGGACACGCCGTGAGCAAGCACTGTCGGTCGTTCGTTATTTTTATCGCCATCTCAGACGCCGGTTGTTGACCGCACCTTGCCAGGAAATTGTTCAGAAGGAGAATTAGGGCTTAACTTCACGTCAACGGAGTGGTCTTTCGGGAAGAAGCACATCTTCCGACATGTCAAGCAAATCGTGGTATTCTTTTTCTTCTACGAGGTCCATCTCGGCTTTCGCCTTAATCAGAGAAACGATAGATAACATATCTCTTGGGTGGCTGGTCTGGGATTTGAACTAGGACCGATGATATTTTTAAAAATAACGGGAATCCGAAATATCGATACTTATAAATACAAGTATACCAACAGCGTCTGTCGATATATCGAAATAAGAATCGACATACCGATAAGCCGACAGAAAAATTATCGACGTACTGGCCTATTTTTATCGGCTGCACATTCTAAATGTACCGCCAGTTTTAGAACTGCATATTTAAGTTCAAAAATGGCTCTGAGCACTGTGGGACTTAACATCTGAGGTCATTAGTCCGCTACAACTTAGAACTACTTAAACCTAACTAACCTAAGGACATCACACACACACATGCCCGACGCATGATTCGAACCTGTGACCGTAACAGTCGCGCGGTTCTGGACTGAAGCGCCTAGAACCGCTCGGCCACAACGGCCGGCAAAACCCTAATGTTCTACCGACTTTTTTTTAATTTTTTAATCTAATTTTGTTCGTCATAGTTCGTTGCAATTGTTCGTGGCGGACGTCACCTGACGCCCGTTGAAGTTCGTTATTGATCCTTTCACTCATTTTTCTTTTTTATTACAGAGGGCAGCTAACCATCTGACCGATCACGCTTAGCTACAGTGCCGGTTACATTTAAGTATACTTTTGTTACTAGATATTCTGTACATCAGCAAGCTAGCAGCTTGCTTACCCCCTTAGAGAAAGAATTGAAAGGAAAATATATTGTGGCACAATAAAAGGTATGGTGTTCGTCTTCGTCTTCGTCTTCGTCTTCGTTTCTGTAGATTCCAGCGACCTAGCAGCTGTAGTGTCAAAATTGCATGGTGGCGTTAAAGTTTCTGCCGGGAGCGTCGAACGCCGATTACGTCAGCATTTACTCCCATATCTCCGTCCACTGTAAAGGTTAATCTTGTCACTTAGATTTTTGTTCATCATTTTCTGCAATTGTTTTTGAAGAATGCCGATGTGAAGAAACAGTACACTAGTTGCGTTAAAAATAGTTTTTTAACGCCACTGGTAAACTATTTCTTACATCGAAAATCTCGTTATTCCTTTAAAACGGCCCCCCGCCAGTGCGCCACCTATACTTGCAACAAAACGACTATTCACGTTGGGGAGCAGAATGTGTGAGTCTGGCGACAATCCATCTGACTTGCGGAAAAATATTTTCCACACAATTCCGAAGACTGCAAGAGCTGACAAGTGCGAGAATTATCTCACAATCAGTTTAACAGCTCATGCGCCCAAGTTGCTGGCAAGAATACTATGCAGAAGAATGGAAAAGAAAATGAGGATGTGTTAGATGGCAATCAGTTTGGCTTTAGGAAAGGTAAAGATACCAGATAGGCAATTACGACGTTGCGGTTGATAATGTAAGCAAGACTAAAGAAAAATCGAGACGAGTTCACAGGATTTGTCGACCTGGAAAAAGCGTTCGGCAATGCGAAATGGTGTAAGGTGTTTGAAAGTCTGAGAAAATTGGTTCAAATGGTTCAAATGGATCTAAGCACTATGAGACTTAAAATCTGAGCAGTCCCCTAGACTTAGAACTACTTGAACCTAACTAACCTAAGGACAGCATACACATCCACGCCCGAGGCAGGATTCGAACCTGCGACCGTAGCAGCAGCGCGGTTCCGGACTTAAGCGCCTAGAACCACTCGGCCACAGCAGCCAGCTGAGAAAAATAGGGGTAAGCTATAGGGAGGGACGGGTAATATACAATATGTACAAGAGCCAAGAGGAAATAATTAGAGAGACCGACCAACAACGAAGTGTTCAGATTAAAAAGGCTGTAAGAAGAGAATGTAGTCTTTCACCCTTACTGTTCAATCTGTACGTCGAATAAACAATGATGGAAACAAAAGAAAGGTTCAGGAGTGGGATTAAAATTCAGGATGAAAGCATATCAATGATATGATTCGTTGACGACATTGCTATACTGAGTGAATGTGAAGAACAATTGCATCATCTATTGAATAGAATGAACAGTCCAACGAGTACAGAATATGGACTGACAGAGAGTCGAAGAAAGACGAAAGTAATTAGAAGTAGCAGAAATGAGAACAGCGAGTAACTTAACATCAGGATTAAGGTCACGAAGTAAATTTGTTTGCTGTGGCCTTCAGTCCTGAGACTGATTTGATGCAGCTCTCCATGCTACTCTATCCTGTGCAAGCTTCTTCATCTCCCAGTACCTACTGCAGCCTACATCCTTCTGAATCTCCTTAGTGTATTCATCTCTTGGTCTCCCTCTACGATATTTACCCTCCACACAGCCCTCCAGTACTAAATTGGTGACCCCTCGATGTCTCTAAACATGTGCTACCAACCGATCCCTTCTTCTAGTCAAGTTGTGCCACAAGCTCCTCTTCTCCCCAATTCTATTCAGTACCTCCTCATTAGTTATGTGATCTATCCATCTAATCTTCAGCATTCTTCTGTAGCACCACATTTCAAAACCTTCTATTCTATTCTTGTCCAAACTATTTATCGTCCATGCTTCACTTCCGTACATGGCTACACTCCATACAAATACTTTCAGAAATGACTTCCTGACATTAAATCTATACTCGATGTTAACAAATTTCTCTTCTTCAGAAACGCTTTCCTTGCCATTGCCAGTCTACATTTTATATCCTCTCTGTTTCGACCACCATCAGTTCTTTTGCTCCCCAAATAGCAAAACTCCTTTATACTTTAAGTGCTTCATTTCCTAATCTAATTCCCTCAGCATCACCCGACTTAATTCGATTACATTCCATTGTCCTCGTTGATGTTCATCTTATTCCCTCTTTTCAAGACAGATTGAATAGCATTGGGGAGAGGCTACAACCCTGTCTCACTCCCTTCCCAACGACTGCTTGCGTTTCATACCCCTCGACTCTTATAACTGCCATCTGCTTTCTGTACAAATTGTAAATAGCCTTTCGCTCCCTGTATTTTACCCCTGCCACCTTCAGAATTTGAAAGGGAGTATTCCAATCAACGTTGTCAAAAGCTTTCTCTAAGTCTACAAATGCTAGAAACGTAGGTTTGTCTTTCCTCTTTCTTCTAAGATACGTCATAAGGCCAGTATACCCTCACGTGTTCCAACATTTCTACGGAATCCAAATTGATCTTCCCCGAGGTTGGCTTTTATCAGTTTTTCCATTCGTCTGTACAGAATTCGCGTTAGTATTTTGCAGCTGTGACTTATTAAACTGATAGTTAGGTAATTTTCACATCTGTCAACACCTGCTTTCTTTGGTATTGAAATTATTATATTCTTCTTGAAGTCTGGGGGTATTTCGCCTGTCTCGTACATCTTGCTCACCAGATGGTAGAGTTTTGTCAGGACTGGCTCTCCCAAGGCTATCAGTAGTTCTAATGAAATGTTGTCTACTCCGGGGGCCTTGTTTCGACTCAGGTCTTTCAGTGCTCTGTCAAACTCTTCACGCAGTATCATATCTCCCATTTAATCTTCATCTACATTCTCTTCCATTTCCATAATATTGTCCTGTATTACATCGCCCTTGCATAGACCCTCTATGTACTCCTTCCATCTTTCTGCTTTCCCTTCTTTGCTTAGAACTAGGTTTCCATGAAAGTTCTTGATATTCATGCAAGTGGTTCTCCTTTCTCCAAAGGTCTCTTTAATTTTCCTGTAGGCAGTATCTATCTTACCCCTAGTGAGATAAGCCTCTACATCCTTACATTTGTCCTCTAGCCATGCCTGCTTAGCCATTTTGAACTTCCTGTCGACCTCGTTTTTTAAACGTTTGTATTCCTTTTTGCATGCTTCATTTACTGCATTTTTATATTTTCTCCTTTCATCAATGAAATTCAATATTTCTTCTGTTACCCAAGGGTTTCTACCAGCCCTCGTCTTTTTACCTATTTGATCTTCCGCTGCCTTCACTATTTCATCCCTCAATGCTACCCATTCCTCTTCTACTGTATTTCTTTCCCCCATTCCAGTCAATTATTGCCTTATGCTCTCCCTGAAAGTCTGTACAACCTCTGGTTCTTTCAGTTTATCCAGGTCCCGTCTCCTTAAATTCCCACCTTTTTGCAGTTTCTTCAGTTTTAATCTACAGTCCACATCTGCCCCTGGAAATGTCTTACAATTTAAAACCTGTTTCCTAAATCTCTGTCTTACCATTATATAATGAATCTGATACCTTTTAGTATCTCCAGGGCTCTTCAATGTATACAACCTTCTTTCATGATTCTTGAACCAAGTGTCAGCTATTATTAAGTTATGCTCTGCACAAAACTCTACCAGGCGGCTTCCTCTTTCACTTCTGTCCCCCAATCCATATTCACCTACTATGTTTCCTTCTCTCCCTTTTCCTACTCTCGAATTCCAGTCACCCATGACTATTAAATTTTCGTCTCCCTTCACTACCTGAATAATTTCTTTTATCTCATCATACATTTCATCAATTTCTTTATCATCTGCAGAGCTAGTTGGCGTTAAACTTGTACTACTGTAGTAGGCGTGGGCTTCGTGTCTGTCTTGGCCATAATAATGCGTTCACTATGCTGTTTGTAGTAGCTTACCCGTACTCCTATTTTGTTATTCACTATTAAACCTACTTCTGCATTACCCTTTTTTGATTTTGTATTTATAACCCTGTATTCACTTGACGAAAAGTCTTGTTCCTCCTTCCACCGAACTTCACTAATTCCCACTATATCCAACTTTAACCTATCCATTTCCCTTTTTAAATTTTCTAACCTACCTACCCGATTAAGGGATCTGACATTCCACGCTCCGATCCGTAGAACACCAGTTTTCTTCCTCCTGATAACGACGTCCTTTTGAGTAATCCCCGCCCGGAGATTCGAATGGGGGACTATTTTACCTCCGGAATATTTTACCCAAGAGGACGCCATCATCATTTAATCATACAGTAAAGCTGCATGCCCTCGGGAAAAATTACGCTGTAGTTTCCCCTTGCTTTCAGCCGTTCGCAGTACCAGAACAGCAAGGCCATTTTGGTTAGTGTTACAAGGCCAGATCAGTCAATCATCCAGACTGTTGCCCCTGCAATTACTGAAAAGGCTGCTGCCCCTCTTCAGAAACCACCCGTTTGTCTGGCCTCTCGACAGATACCCCTCCGTTGTGGTTGCACCTACGGTACGGCTATCTGTATCGTTGAGGCACGCAAGCCTCCCCACCAAGGGCAAGGTGCATGGTTCATGGGGAAGACGAAGTAGATGTAGTTAAGGAATTCTGCTACCTAGGCAGAAAAATAACCATGACGGACGGAGCAAGGAAGACATCAAATGCAGAATACCACTGGCAAAAAGGGAATTCCTGAGCAAGAAAATTCTACTAGTATGAAACATATCGGAGGAAGGCAATGGCAAACCACCTCCACTAGGACCTTGCCTAGTATGGCGGCGCGGGTCTCCCGCGTCGCTCCCCTACGCTCGGTAAACGGAGTATGGGACTCATCATCATCATCATCATGAAACATATGCCTGAATTTCAAGAAGAAATTTCTGAGAATATACGTTTGTAGCACAGCATTGTATTGGTAGTGAAACGTGGAATGTGAGGAAACCAGAACAGGAGAGAATCGAAGCATGTGAGATGTGGTGCTATATACGAATGTTCAAAATTTGTTGGATTTATAAGGTAGGGTCTGAGGAGTTTCTGCGCAGAATCGAAGAGGAGAGGAATATGTGGAAAACACTGACAAGGAGACATCTGTTAACACATCAGGGAGTGACTTTCATGGTACTAGAGGGAGCTGTACAGCGCAAAAACTGTAGTGGAAAACAGAGATTGGAATGCTTCCAACAAATAATTGAGGACGTTGGCTGCAAGTTCTACTCCGAGGCTACTCTGAGATGAAGATGCTGGCACAGGAGAGAATTCGCAGCGGGCCGCATCAAAGCAGTCAAAAGACTGATGACTCAGAAAAAAGCACGTGCTTCACACAGTCAAGAAGAAAGACTGGACGTGGTGAAAGCTCAAAAAGCAGTAAAGTTCCTTCACACAGTGAAAGTAAAATATCATTCTACAACCATTTCAAAGGAACAATTTCAAATATTTACTAAAAATTGCGAAATAAATGTAATATGAAATAAAAATTCCGGCATCTGGAGTTGCCATTTCGATATCGATAAATCGATACATCGGTGAAAAGAAACGTCACTGATTCATTTTGATATTTTTGGAGAAAGTATCGATGCTATTTTATCAACAGCCCTAATTTGAACCCTGTTACAGTCGCCATATGTGAGGCCTGCGACTTCTGTCCAAGACCAGTAATCGTATGATTAAATTTATCATGCTCAAAAATGAGAAGGAGTGATCTGTTTTACCTGGTAAAAAACTTTTCTAAAGACAGAAAAGCACTCCGTCTTCAGGCCACAGGTGGCCCATCGGACCACCGTGTCATCCTCAGCTGAGGATGCGGATAGGAGGGGCGTGTAGTTAGCACACCGCCCTCCCGATCGTTATGATGGTTTTCTTTGACGGGAGCCGGTCGAGTAGCTCCTCAATCGGCATCACAAGGCCGAGTGCACCCCGAAAAATGGCAACAGCGCATGGCGGGCCGGATGGTCACCCATCCAACTGCCGGCCACGCCCGACAGCGCTAAACTTCGGTGATCTGACGGGAATCGGGTTATCCACTGCGGCAAGGCCGTTGCCCCTTCTAAAGGCAAGATCGCATAAATAATTCTTAGTTTCAAATACCAGTTTCGACAGACGTTGCTGTCATCATCAGGTCTTAGTAACTTTTGTTTCAAAACGTGATCATTGTAATTTGGAACCACATGCTAAATTGTCATGTTATCGGTTAAAATGTAGCACACTATACAAATGTTTGTTTTATTTCTGACAAGCCTTTGTATAATGTGCTACATTTGATTCATTAACATGACAACCTGACGTGTGGTTCCATCTCACAATGAACACGTTTTGTAATAACAGTTTTGAAGACTTGAAAATAAAAAAAAATTATGCGATCTTGGTTTTAGAAAGTTTTTTACCAATAACTTTATGCCTATGTATCACTGGTCATACGTCAATTTTAACAAACAAAAAAACAGATGACTATAATTTCATTTTTGGGTGACGTGATTCAGATGAGGTTACTCGGAAAGATAATGCGCAGCTCCTCCTTTCACTTCATAATTTCATGTTTGCTAGTGGACATATTTTTCGTTTGTGCCAGTTGCGTGGCTTGGGTGTCAGGTGTCTTAACTGAAATTGCTTTCCCGTAGTTGACCGTAATGCGTGCGTCTGGAGTGCAGTATCGCGTTTGTACTGTTGAGCAAGAGAAAACCTACTCCTATCGAACAGCAACACAGGAGGCCGCTGAGCTTAAAGGTCGCATCCGTTGTCGGATCCTCATCAGCAGTAAAACAAGTACTTTGCTCTACGAGGCCTTGAGAAAAGGTTTGGAATTTTGGCTAATGCATTAACAAGAGCAATGAACTCTCCTGTGGGACAAAATGATAAGAAGGCCAACGAAGAAGAGAATGTGTAAGACTTCAGTCCAGGGCGTAAGAGGATAAGAAATGAAGTAATCCGAAAAAGGCTGAGAATGGATAGGGATATCTACGGCGACATTCAACAAAAACAACTTATGTGGTATGACCATGTGAATAGGGTGAATGAAGATAGCATAAAAAAGGATACCATGATGGATACCATCCCAGCGGAAGAATAGGAGTCGCTCTCTACACAGTTAGGAAAATGATGTGGAGGAGGCAATGCAAGCGAGGAATATGAATGCTGAAGAAAGTCTAGACAGGAGAAGATGGTGACTGGTAGAGGAGAAGCGACGCCAGACGTAGATAATCCGCAAGAGGAAGAAGGAGACATTCACGCAAAATCTGATGTTTAGGAATTCTTCACCCCCTCCTCTCCTCCCCTTTCATGGGAAATATTAAAGGGGAAAGTTTTATTCATCCCCCGGATAGTGACAGGTTATCCAGAACGATTACAACCGGTCAAATGTGTATTAGCGATATCGATTACGGACCTGGAGTATCTCAGATAAAAGCCACCCTCATACTCAATACAACCTTTCGAAATAGTGTAAAATGCAGTGCTAATCTTCCTAGTTTGGTCGATTTTTAGTACACGGTATTTCAGTACATTCTACGGACGCGAATGACATTTCCATCATTGTCTCCCGACAGACTAGGAACTGGTGGTTTAAAGTTGACGCGACATCACTGAGTAACTTTATGTGTGCACATGTGAGCGTCGTTTCATCAACGAGTATTTGACTATTGTTTTCCTTACACATCCATTATGGAAGTAATTGTTTCTGCACTGAATGGGTACGATAAAGCTGAATGTTTCTGATGAGCTTATCTCTTTGTTTGTGTAATCTCGAACTTGACACTTCTAGTTTGATCAAACAATCACGAGCTCTAAGAAGCGTTACTCAGGTTCTCAGTATTTTGAGACAATGAAATGAAGCCAGGGATGTTCTGGAAAACTACAGCAATACACGACAGGGACATGTCTTATTAGAATCACCACGTAAATAACAACAAAATAAATGGAAATCGTGCTTTACTTTAACCTGGTACAGTTTTGCGATGGCTTCATATTAGCGAAGTTGCTAAATTTCTGGCAAAATCTTTTACTAGCCGTAACTAAACATTTGAAGACCTGTGTTTATATGAACGGTTTCGTTTAGTTTTACTTGTAAAACAACATATCTTCGTGAATCACCCTGTATAAGATTAAATACATGCACAGTCCCATTTCTCCGCAGATCGTGGTCTAGTGGCTAGCGTTGCTGCCTCTGAATCACGGGGTCCCGAGTTCGATTCCCGGCCGGGTTGAGGATTCTAACCGCCCGGGAACTGGGTGTTTGTGTTGTCCTCATTTCATCTTCCTTATCATTCGTGTTGAGGTTAGACTGGACTGTGCACAAAAATTGGGCTTTGTAAAAATTGGGACTTTGTTCGGGAGCTGATGACCCCGCAGTTGAGCGTCCCACAAACGAAACATAATCAGACATCACAGTCCCATTTATTCCTAGTTGGTAAGTCCATTGCCAGCTCGCCACTTAAGGGTGAAGAAAACAGCGACACCAAGCGAAATGGCACAGTGGTTAGCACACTGGACTCGCATTCGGGAGGATGACGTTTCAATCCCGCCGTCCGGCCATCCTGATTTAGGTTTTCCGTGATTTCCCTAAATCTCTCCAGGCAAATGCCGGGATGGTTCCTTTGAAAGGGCACGGCCGACTTTCTTCCCCGTTCACCCCTAACGCGATGAGTCCGATGACCTTGCTGTCTGATCTGGACCCCCACAACAACTCAACCCAAAACATCTACCTCTTACTGGGTTAGATCTCAAACAACCCGTTCTATTTCTTGGAGTGGAGCCTGAAAAACAAACAAAAATTGGCATCACAGGTTACCGCCTGCAAAGCCTTAGTGATCTGCATGTATAGAGCATTATTCTGTCACATACTTAAACAAATACACTTCACAAAGGTTTCTCTTGCTGGAACTGGTAAGTATTCCAAATCAGGGCTGCCTCTGCTCGTTTATAGCTCGTCTGGTATATTCTGAAAGGAACGCAACTCCACAACATGTCATTACCCGCACAGTTCGCTCTCCAGTATGCATCTAGGGTGAATTAAAGCAATAATCGGGGTTACGGGTAATCGTCAACAACATGGGTCCGCTGCTGATATCGAACAAGTAATCGCAATTACTTTACTATGCATACAAGCAAAAACACGTATAACGTCTACGTTTGCATATTGTTGTCTGGAACATATTGTTTCAGTATTAAAAATAATGCCTATCCTCCGGTTCTGACACAGGGTTTTGGAACGGTTATCTTGGTTGTAATCCAGATGCCTAACTCGAAATTCCCTTCCTAATATTTTCAGTTCTCACTTTCCCTGGCCATTACCAGTTCGTTGGGATTTTTCTGAAAAGACCTGATTGCTGTAACGGGCCTTATTTCACAGAGTCCGCTACTGCCTCTTGGGTAGGAAAAAGAAAAAAAAATACATTACTTCGAAAAAAAAGCCTTGGTATTTGGCCAAGAGAAACCAATAGTACCATACAATGTCTGGTCTTGCCTGCCGACTTTGTTAGGGAATGAAATATTAGAAAATACCGTTCTTTTAACTAATTAAAGATGGTCCTATGGATCTGCATACTAGCTATTGCTTCACAACTTTCTACATCCACATATACGTCTACATCTACATCCATACTCCGCAAGCCACCTGATGGTGTGTGGCGGAGGATACCTTGAGTACTTCTATCGGTTCTCCCTTCTATTCCAGTCTCGTATTGTTCGTGGAAAGAAGGGTTGTCGGTATGCATCTGTGTAGGCTCTAATCTCTCTGATTTTATCCTCATGGTCTCTTCGCGAGATATACGTAGGAGGGAGCAATATACTGCTTGACTCCTCGGTGAGGGTATGTTCTCGAAACTTCAACAAAAGCCCGTACCGAGCTACTGAGCGGCTCTCCTGCAGAGTCTTCCACTGGAGTTTATCTTTCGCGATTACTAAGTGATCCTGTAACGAAGCGCGGTGCTCTCCGTTGGATCTTCTCTATCTCTTCTGTCAACCCTGTCTGGTAAGGATCCCACACTGCTGAGCAGTATTCAAGCAGTGGGCGAACAAGCGTACCGTAACCTACTTCCTTTGTTTTCGGATTGCATTTCCTTAGGATTCTTCCAATGAATCTCAGTCTGGCATCTGCTTAACCGACGATCAACTTTATATGATCTTTCCATTTTAAATCACTCCTAATGCGTACTCCCAGATAATTTATGGAGTTGCTGACCTGTTATGTTGTAGCTAAATGATAAGGGATCTTTCTTTCTATGTATTCGCAGCACATTACACTTGTCTACATTGAGATTCAATTGCCATTCCCTGCACCATGCATCAATTTGCTGCAGATCCTCCTGCATTTCAGTGCAATTTTCCATTGTTAAAACCTCTCGATATACCACAGCATCATCCGCAAAAAGCCTCAGTAAACTTCCGATGTCATCCACAAGGTCATTTATGTTTATTGTGAATAGCAACGGTCCTACGACACTCCCCTGCGGCACACCTGAAATCACTCTTACTTCGGAAGACTTCTCTCCAATGAGAATGACATGCTGCGTTTTGTTATCTAGGAACTCTTACTTTGTTCATTAAACGACTGTGGCGAACTGTATCGAACGCCTTGCGGAAGTCAAGAAACACGGCATCTACATGGGAACCCGCGTCTATGGCCCTCTGAATCTCGTGTGTTGTAGCGGACGAAATTATACTCGTCTTTACAACAGTGGAGTCTTTGGTTTGTTCTGGGTGGAGACCGAGTGGATACCACAACATATAAAATATTAGTTCACTTTCTTATAACAAAGGTAAGATGGAT